>NC_142743.1:6092906-6387906 GCF_051943395.1 Hippocampus bargibanti | reverse complement strand
CCCTAGTATTGTTCCTGGTTTTGTCATTTTCATTTGTTTTTTGCGATCCTACGCGACTCAGTTACACGAGGGAAGAGTTACTGAGCATTGGGGAATCCACTCTTGGACTATTTTCACCGACACACCAAAATCTACAAGGTTTTTCGGGGCTGCTCACGAGCGGCGTAGCAGCTCTGTACGGAGCTTTGAGACGCCGGCGTAGGAGGGGGAAGCGAGCCGGCGTGCTCGTCAAGCTACGGAAGCGTGGATTTCGAACGCCGCTCCCATCGATCCACCTCGCTAATCTACGCTCACTACCAAACAAGATGGACGAACTTCTGCTTCTCACAAAGACCAATAAAACGTTTGCCCGCTCTGCTGCGCTGTGCTTCACTGAGACTTGGCTCAGTGACCGCCACCCGGATTCCGCGCTACACCTACCGGGATTCCGTCTCCTTCGGGCCGACCGTGACACGGAGCAATCAGGGAAATCCAAAGGCGGTGGACTATGCTTCTACATCAACGAAGAATGGTGCACCGATGTCACGGTGCTCGACACACACTGCAGCCCTGGATTGGAATGGCTGTCTCTCAACTGCAAGTCATTCTACTCGCCACGTGATTTCGCTTCCTTTATTTTCGTTGCCGTGTACATCGCGCCACAAGCTAATGCTAACGCGTGTATACAAACGCTAGCGGACCATGTAAACCATCTCGAACTAAAATATCCAGAATCACCCCTGATCATTTTGGGCGATTTTAATCAAACACGTTTAAACGTGAACTTCCCAAATATAAGCAGCATATTGACTGTTTCACCAGAGGAGAAAACATTCTAGATCATTGTTACACAGCACTCAAAGGCACATACCGGTCTGTTGCGCATGCAGCATTGGGTCTTTCTGACCACAATTTAATCCACTTAATTCCCACATACAAACAGAAACTCAAATGTGTAAAACCGGTAGTCAAGACAGTTAAAACATGGACAGATGAAGCAAAGTTATCGCTACAAGAATGCTTAGACTGCACTGATTGGAGCGTCTTTGAAACTTCAACGGGCACATTGGATGAATACACAGACACTGTAACATCATACATCAGTTTCTGTGAGGACATGTGTGTACCAACAAAGTCCTTCCGCTCATTCAACAACAACAAGCCATGGTTCACTCCCAAACTCAGGCAGCTTAGGAAAGAGAAAGAATCCACATTTAAAAGCGACGATCGAGCAGTTTACAAACTCGCCCGAAACAGGCTGACGAAGGAAATTAACATCGCAAAGAAAAGTTATGCAGAGAGGCTTAACAAACAGTTCTCCGCTAACGACTCTGCATCGGTGTGGAATGGCCTGAAAGCAATAACAAATTATCGTTTACTTTCCCCCAAGCAGTGTACAACAATGGTATGGCTGATGAGTTAAATACATACTTCTGCCGATTTGAAAAGGACACCCCCAGTTCCCTGGTCTGCCCACCATTACCAGAAACTAGCGTATCTCCACCCTCTGCCCTACAGATCCACGAACTGGACGTTAGACGGCTCTTCAAGCAGCAGAAGATCAAGAAAGCTGCAGGACCTGACAGAGTGTCCCCATCCTGCCTGAGAGTCTGCGCTGACCAGCTGGCTCCGGTCTTCACACAAATCTTCAACAGATCCCTGGAGCAGTGTGAAGTCCCATCCTGCTTCAAACAGTCTACTATCGTCCCAGTTCCAAAGAAACCAGCACCCTCGGGATTGAACGACTATATACCTGTCGCTCTGACGTCTGTGGTCATGAAGTCCTTTGAACGCCTCGTGCTGAACCACCTAAAGAACATCACCGGACCTCTGCCAGATCCTCTTCAGTTTGCCTACCGGGCAAACAGGTCTGTGGAGGATGCAGTCAACATCGGACTGCACCACATCCTCGACCACCTTGACCACACAGGAACCTACGCAAGGATCCTGTTTGTGGACTACAGCTCTGCGTTCAATACCATCATCCCAGAACTCCTCATCCCCAAACTTCTCCAGCTTGGTGTGTCCCCCACGATCTGCCAGTGGACCCTCAGCTTCCTGACAGGACGGACACAACAGGTCAGACTGGGAAATATATCATCCACAACACGAACCACGAGCACTGGAGCCCCGCAGGCATGCGTCCTCTCTCCATTGCTCTCAAATCCGACTTCAACGGACAGTTAGGACTGCGGAAAAAATCATTGGCACCGCCCTACCCACTCTCGAGGACTTGCACACTGCAAGAATCCAAACTAGGGCGCGGAAAATCCTACTGGACCCTCCGCACCCTGCCCACCACCTTTTCCAGCTACTCCCCTCAGGCAGGCGCTACCGATCCATGCGCACCAAATCCAGCAGACATTTAAACAGCTTCTTCCCCCAAGCCATTAACTCTTTGAACTCTTTCAACAGTAGCCAAAATGGAACTGTATCGTGCCACTTAGCAGTTTTTTTTTACGACGATACTAGTGCAGCGTGTTCTACCGGAAACAAATTACTTTTGTGTTCTACATACTTGGCAATAAAGATGATTCTGATTCTGATTCTGAAAATGGCGAGCTCATGGGCAGTTCCGTTTCTTAGATGGCGTTTGGATGCCCTCTTTTGGCGGCTTTTGTTAATGCAGTTTGCCGCAGGACGGATATAGCGACAGTACGGTTATATCGACATTTTTTCTAACTCCTGAGAATATCGATATAACGAGACTTTACTGTATATCTCATCTCATCTCATTTTCCATACCGCTTATTCCTCATTAGGGTCGCGGGGGTTGCTGGAGCCTATCTCAGCTGTCCTCGGGCACGAGGCGGGGGACAACACCCTGAATTGGTTGCGAGCCAATCACAGGGCACACAAAGACATACAACAGTCACTCTCACACTCATCAAGTTTTGTCATGTTTTTGGAGTTTGGGGGGAAACCGGAGGACCCGCAGAAAATCCACGTGGGAGAACATGCACTCCACACAGGGAGGCCGGACCGAGACGCGAACCGGTGACCTCTGCACTGTGAAGTCGGTGTGCTAACCACTCGACTACCGGGCCGCATATATATATATATATATATATATATATATATATATATATATATATATATATATATATATATATATATATATATATATATATATATATATATATATATATATATATATATATATATATATAGGCCCTCCGGTTTCCTCCCACACTCCAAAAACAAGCAGGCAGATTCACCACTCCAAATTGTCCCTAGGTGTGAGTGTGAGAGTTACTGTTGTATGTCTTTGTGTGCCCTGCGATTGACTGGCAACCAATTCAGGGTGTCCCCCGCCTCGTGCCCGAAGACAGCTGAGATAGGCTCCAGCATCCCCCGCGACCCTAACGAGGAATAAGCGGTACGGAAAATGAGATGAGATGATATATATATATATATATATATATATATATATATATATATATATATATATATATATATATATATATATATATATATATATATATATTGCTTTTGTGACATGAATGAAGCTGCAATTTTTTTAGACAAGAGGAGGCGTGCAGGTCACTTGGATTAGATTTTACCCACGGCCACAATGCATAGCTTGATTCTGGTCAGCAATTTTAAACTGAATAAAATATTTGTTGTGTTATAGGCGTCAAAAATAGTAATGGGTAAACGAAGCCTTTGGCACATTTCCTCAATTGAGTAGACACAGCCTGTCACTTAATAGTGACATCTGGTGGATTTAAAATACTCATTGCAGGCTGCTTGGATGGAGTCGTATAGTGTTGTTTCAGTAGCAGTGAACAGTAGCAGGGTCCTATTTCAATTCATTTGAATGAAAATAAAATGTTTAATATGGTGCTCCACATTTATCATTAATTAACAAATATTTTGATGCAAGGATGTATAAATGAAAATGTTGAATTAAAATGTACGTTTTGTGCGAAAGATGTAGAATATTTGAGTGCTTTTGGAGTGTTGTTGTGAAATTTAGATGTGTTTTCCACTCATTAATGCGTCTTGGCAAATAAATAGGTCTGTGAGACTTTCAGCGACTTTTCATTCAAGACCATCACACTCCTTCCACTAACTACGCTTGTGTTGTTGAGCTATTGACTAAGCAGGTTATCTTTGGTGGCCATCATCTTGATGTATAATTCGAAGCCTGTTTTTTTGCGTAGTGTCCTGGGTGCTCAGTAGTCCGCAGACCCCCTCTTTGCTTCCATTTGAGAAGCTTTCTTGTCTTGCTCTCAGTGGCTTGCATCTCTTCCAATCGCCAGGGTATCTGTTTACTGGATAGGTATAGGTGTTTAGGGGTGGGATCTTTGTGTTATTGCATTTGAGGTAACCCACATTTGGTAATTGGCTACGGCCGCCCTCTCAGCTGCCTCTTCATGAATGGAATTTGCTTGTAGAAAGTTATTTGTAGCTATCCTGCCCATATGGCGGCTGCTTTCAGGTAGTGCAATCCCTTCAGTTGTGATTGTCTTCTCTCACTTGGGTATCATTTGGGCACATATATCGAGTCCGAATGACATTCCGATGTAATTGCTGTATGTCCTTCTGAGGTGAATTATTGAATCAATGTCATACAGTTTGATGCCCTCCATTTGTCTGATTGTTTGCCCTGTAACCCAGTTTTTGTTGTTATAAACACCTGGTGTTATCACAAATGCCTTTTTGAACTCTGCTCATGTACTGTTCCATGTTCTGTTTTAATTTGGCTGCTGTGACGGACTGATAGGAGCCACCAAGAGTTGCTGAGGTCGTTGGAGAGCTGACAAAGCAGATGTAATACGTGTATTCTTCATTATGTCTTCAGTGATTTATGTCATACTGAAAGGTTGAATGAGGTGCAGACTTTTTTCCCTCAGACATGCTAATGTAACATTTCAAAGTAAACGAAGCTCATTTTTTTTTTCACAACCAGTTTACACTTATTACCGTGTCCTTTTGTTAAGTGAATGAGCATCTATCTATTTGGTGGAGTGAGTGAGTGAGTGAGTGAGTGAGTTATTTGGGGAGGTCTTACTGGCAGTGCCAATGAATTTCTTTTTACTATTCTTGATTGATGTGGGATTTCACAAATTGTTTCCCCAACAAATCAGCAACAACCAAATGGTTTCAGAGCTATTCAACTGGCAGATTCTCATTTTCTTTTTTCCATCAAGAACTTTCATTTGGCCAGCTAAACATCCCCATAAATAATATTGGTTCATTTAAATGGTGAAACGTTGGTTCATGCAGTCAATCCTTTGATATGGCAGGAGGCAACAGCAAAGTGCACAGGTCACAAAGTCGCATATTTTCCAAAGAGCTTATGTTTGACACAGTTCATGGACTAATTGAATGGTGTTGGGATCCCACAAAAAATTTGAGAATATTTACCTGGAAGAAAAGTGGAAGATCCTACAAAGTACTGTGATATCATGAGAGGCTAGCTCTCAGCGGGACAGGACAAGAAGTGCAATGGACGACAGGTTTGGATACAAACAAAAGGTTTTAATCAAGGGATCCAGGGGGAATTCACAAGCAACAAAGGTTTGAATAGTGTCTCTTCCAATACTTATAAAAAATAAAGTCTCTTCTGATACTTAAATCCAAATAAAGTCTCTTCTGATACTTAAATCCAAATAAAGTCTCTTCTGAGGTAAAACTGAAGACGGAGTTCTTTTCCAAGAGTCTCTAGGCCTCACCCCTCTTGACGTCCTCCTCATGTAGCCTAGCCACCTTAGCTAGGTTCAAATCCAGTGTCCAGTCGTGTGGTCCCAACTGGCGATGAGTTCCGCGCAGCAATCAACTTCTTCACAGAGCACAGCAATCGAGCTTGTCTTTCCCCAAGCTCCACACTCAGAGGATCTCTGCCTTAAGAGCCTCGCTTGCCAATCAAGCCCTGATCAGCTGCAGGTGTGTGGTTTTAATTGCTGCCTTCCACCAGATGGGGCCAAGACTCTCTCTGGGTGGAGCCATCTTAGGGGGATGTATTTGCCCTCCAGGACACAGCCTCTCGTGACATCACAGTTCAAATAGAAATTGCTGGTGATAAAAAGCCAGGCAAATGAAACATGAACAGAAAGTGCTTGTAAAAATGTGTGGACACAGCGAAAACTCTAAAATTCGTACAAAAGCAACTATGGACATGAGTATGAGGGCCTAGAACTGAGGTGGGAAAATTCCGCACCGTGGCTCAAGGCCGCCCCATTTGTCTTTTTAATCTGGCCTGCCAAAGGTTGATACACAATTGAAGTTCAATATAATTGATTGCATTCATTTCATTTGGACTCGCAAAGATAAGGTGCCGCAGGTACTCCAATTTGGAGAGCGCAGGCACAGAAGGGGAGACAAAGGAAAGGGTGAGAGATCGAGTAAGAAATATTTTCTGCCACTTGCGGACTTGTGTCAAATGGGAATTCCCAAACCAGGTAAAAATAAATACATAAAAATAAATCATTAAACGTTCTACCACTGTATAACATGAACAATGGAGTCTCACTTTTTCAACTGTAACCCTACATGAGCAATACAATAGGCAATCAACTTTACTGTGGATAGAACAGTGAAGTGGGAGTTTTGACCAAGATTTCCTGGTATGTTTATCATGTTTGCTCTACTTCTATCCTGTCACAATCAGGATGTGACATTGCTGTGACTCTCTTTCAAGACATCCACTCTGCTTGAAATCGTCATGTTTGTCACATCCCGGCGATCTGTCGCTCAGCCACAGGGATACAAAGCTTGAAATTTTCCTCTTCAGAGAGCCGTGTATATATGCGTGCATGTGTCTGAGCCAAAGAAGAGGGGTGCAGCGATATGAAGTAGTGGGGCTTTTATCAGCTTCTCAGATGGAAGCCTTTGAGGGCCTCCTCAGAAGCTCAGCACTTCTTCCATTGTTCTATTTCCATCCCTCGTTTCACTCTTGTCACATGTAAAATCACAAAAGGCCTCCTATAACCCCTCCCCCCACCTGTGTACCCCTCCTCCTTTGCCTATATCGCAGCACCAACAGCAGCGAGGCATAAAACCCACTTTGAGTCCTCTCAAAATACTTCACAACTTTATTGTCTTCTTCCCACAAATTGGAGTTTGGGCAAAAAAACTGTAAATAAGAGGTTGTGAACTTCGACAAGTAACTTGTCTAATTTAGCCTTGCTTAATATATTTTTCTTCCTGGCGGCTTTATCCTCATCAGGGTGTGGGGGGTGCTGGAGCCTATCCCAGCCATCTTCGGGCACTCAGTGCCAGTCAATCGCAGGGCACACAGAGACTAACAACATGTCACTCTCACACTCACACCTTGGAACATTTTGGAGTGTTCAATCAGCTTGCCATGCATGTTTTTTTTGTGGGGTTGAGGAATGTGGGAGGAAACCGGAGGACCCGGAGAAAACCCACACGGGCCCAAGGAGAACATGCAAACTCCTCATAGGGAGACCAGAGCATCCTCAAACGTATGACCTCAGCACTGTGAAGATGGCGTGGTAACCATTCAACTGTCATAATACCCTGCATGATCTTGTAGCTCAGTGGTTAGACTACATGTCTAGTAAACCAGGGATCGTGAGTTCAATTCTCATTAAGGCCTCACTGCAAAGTTAGAATGAACTTATATAATTTATGTATAAAGGAATTCGGTCAATTTGGACTAAGAAAAAACAGTGATACCTATACAGTAGAAAATAAATATTGAATGACAATATTGAATAGTAATACAGTGGGGCCTCGGTTTATGAACACCTTGCCTTACAAAATGTTCACTTTACGAACGTTAAATGTATGAAAATTAAACCTTGGATTAAGCACTACTTTTCAGGCCCACCACTGCTGGCGGAGTAATCTTCGACGGAAGAACACCAAAGCACATGACCGAACAGCGCCCCAGCCGGCCTGCCTTGCCACACCCCCTTTCTCTGAATGCACACGTCGATCGAGAGAGAGAAGAGAGAGAGAGAGAGAGAGAGAGAGAGAGAGAGAGAGAGAGAGAGAGAGAGAGAGAGAGAGAGAGAGAGAGAGAGAGAAAGAGAGAGAAAGAGAGAGAGAGAGAGACGTCGATCGCCTCCAAGGAGTTTTTTTACAGATGCTTTTGCTGTTACGAGGACCGAAAAAGACCCCACCACAGGTTCGTTTTCAGCCGAAGAAGACACAAAACAAAATTACAGTAGAGGAGAAGAAGGAGATCATTGAGAAACACGAACGAGGTGTGCGTTTGTCTGATTTAGCCGCTTAGCGGATATACTAAGTCCAACATTGCTACCATACTTCGCAACAAAGCTTTACACAAAGGCTTTATTTAGTCGATGCTTTCACGTGACGTGATGTTACCCTTCGATCCTTGAAGGCAGCATGGAAGAATTTGTGGCCCGCATGTATCCTTGAGAGGGACTTTGAAGGATTTGATCCTCATGGCTGTGTTGTTGTGGACGACATTGTTTACATAGGACAGAACATGGGACTCAAAGTGGATGCAGATGACATCAAGGAGCTTGTTGCTGACCATAATGAGGTCCTCAACACAGAGGATTTGGTTTGCCTTCAAGAGGACAAGCAGAATCAAGCCATTCAGGAGTTGTAATCTGAGGGCGAGGAGGAGGAGATGGCCGCAGCATCAAGTGAGAGCATCAAGACAATGTTGGCTAAGTGGAATGATGTGCAGGCTTTTATTGAACAGTTCCATCCAGAAAAGACTGTGGCTACGAGAATCATCAACATGATGAATGATAATGTGATGCCTCAGTTTCGTAAGACCTTACAAGTCAGAAAGCAACAGGTGTCAATTAAAAGCCCTCAACGACCATTACGCATGTAAATAAAGTGACTTTATTATACTGTGTATTTCTTTCATTACAATACAATATCACATTTATTATACATAGAATGGGGTATGTTGTGTGTAGTTTTAAGGCTTATTTAGTTGAAAATTATATTTTATGGAGACCTGGGAACGGATTATTCTCATTTTAATGGTTTCCTATGGGAAATTAATTATTGGGATACACACTTTTCGCCTTACACACTCTGTCTGGGAACCAATTAAGTTTGTAAGCCAAGGCCCCACTATATTAACAATGAAGAACATAAATTACTCACTTAATGTACCCTTCATAAAATAAAGTAAAGTATTCAATCTGAAACATATGCTCTTACTCCATTACCATTCACGTTGGAAGTACAAGTACTGTCATTCTAAAGGTAACATCCTCAATACCAAATCCATTGATGTGTGTTACAATTTATATTGTTTCAGTCCTCCGATGATCCTTTATGCTTTTTTCCCAACATTTTTACAATGATGCAGGATTCAATTATTCTATGAAGCATGTATTATTCGACTCCATGGTTGACTTGTACCGACAATGGACACTCAACAGTCCATCGTTTTATGCAGCACTTTGATTGCCCACAATATCCCACTCTCAGTGTACAGGTCATAACAACCAGAAATGGCATGTTCAGATTCGGCAGCAGGTGACAGGGTTGTGCTTCCCAGCTTGTAACACACCTGCTGCCAATCTCCTATTATTCACCTGGGTATTCAAGGAGTGTCATTCTGCCATTTGTTTGCTGGTGAATTATTCGCCTCGCCACTGCTCGTTCCCAGGTTTGGTATTCTGCGTTCTTGTCCTAGACGTTATTGTATCTCTCAGTCTGCTGTGTTCGTGATTCCTATTCTTGTTATTTACCTTACGATGCATTTGTGAATTGGGTATGTCAAATTTCGTTTTGTATACCATTGATTTTTTTTCTCTCCTCGCCTTTGTACTTACTCTTTTTGTTTTCCCATCGTATGTATTTCCTGGTCGTTATTTGCGTTGACTTTTGTCTGTCCGGAGTTACGCACCAAATTAAATATTATTGTTCGGTACGCCTGTCTCCGTCTGCTATTTTGGGATCCAGCTACCTAATTCGCTCCCAAAGAAAGTGAGACTTCTATTCGGTTTGTTTGGACGTGACAAGAAAAAGGATTACAACCAGGACCAGTGTTGATCAAAGTACTTCATTGTCATGCCTCTGAGATTGTTTTGTCAAAGCAATATGGATACAAATACGTATTGTCATATAGAAATCATTATTATCTGCTCCTGATGAATAACTAGGAAAATAGACAGATTGTATCATGTTAATGTTCATTCTGTATGTCCGCTGTGATTGCCTGGGACCAGTCCAGGGCTCATCCTGCCTCTTGCCTTGAGAAACCTGGGATAGGCTACATCATGAGTAGAAAATAGACAGAGGGATATTGTGCATTATGAAAAAATCCATATAGTTTTCGATCTATTTTTCAAAATTCTTTTTTTGTTTCATTCTGTATCATTTTGACGTCGTGAGCAGCGCTGACACAAAAGAGTACTGGCGCTAACCTGAGAGATGAGCGTTGACTTGCCTGGTGCAAGAGTTGTGTTTGCTGTAGAATAAACACGTACTTGCGCACACACACACACGCGTGCACACGCACACACGCGCGTGCACACACACACACACAAACACACACACACACACACACGCACGCACGCACGCACGCACGCACGCACACACACACACACACACACACACACACACACACACACACACACACACACACACACATTGACATGTGAGACTGTGAAAATCTTGCCTACAGGCCGTCAAACAGGTGATGCCAGTAAGTCATGTTGGCGCTGCAGCGGAGAGCCTCCTTCTCTTGCTCTTTTATTTTCTTCAATTAACACTCTCTTTTAACCTTTATCTTTCTCACTTGGTCCTCTTTCTTCCCCCAACTTTCCCCCTCCTTAATCCTTTCTGTTGCTGTTGTCATTTTGACTTTTTCTCAACTGTATATTTTGAATTCAGATTTCAGTGCCAGCCATTGAGAGGACAAAACAATTAGGTGCCCACTTTTTGAAACATACACTGCAGCACGTGTATTGGAATTCCCCTGGTTCACTTTTTTCCAATGTGAGGATTACCTTTTCTAACTACTACTATTACTACTCTCCTGTGTCTTCCAGCAGATCATATTTGGTGTGTAAATTAATGACACACACTTCGAAAGAACAACTTGGAAAATTTAGGCAATCAAATCGGTTTAATAGCTTGATGTCGCCAGCATGCTTAATTCAATGATTTCAGGGTGTCACTGTATGTATCTGTGTTTAAAACTGTGAATCATAGTTTTTTTTGCAGGTGCATTTCAGTTTCAGGCAGAATTTACCGGTGGAGACAGAGAACAGAATAGATTACTGATGGAGTTAACGCTGAGTCAGTGAGGGGTTGAGGCATTGGTCGTAAGAGGGCGAAAACACAGAAAGAGTCGATTAATTAAACTTGGGGCAGGTAGGTAATAGAAGGAATGAAGTGGGACAGAAAGCTGCAGAAAGATAAAAGAGAGAAAGACTGGGTTGATGTCGAGTCCGATCCAGGCCAAAATGTGGAAAAAATTATGAATCTTGACAAGCACATGAGATGATAGTAAATATGCTCATCTAGGGCTTTGTATCTATATCGTAGGACGGCCCAGTAGTCAAGTGGTTAGCACACCAAGTTGACAGTGCAGAGGTTGTGGGATCAATCTTCTCCAAAGTGGAATTTGCATGTACTCCCTGTGCTTGTGTGGGTTTTCTCTGGGTCCTCCGGTGTCTATGATGGAATAGGCTCCCACATCCTATGGGGAACCTCGTGAGGAATAAGCGGTTTGGACGATAATCCATATATCCATTTTCTAGACCGCTTTATCCTCATTAGGGTCGTGGGGGGTGCTTGAGCCTATATCAGACATGCTCGGGCATTACGTGGGGGACACCCTGAATTGGTTGCCAGCCAATCGAAGGGCAAAAAGAGACAAACAAGCATTCACTTTCACACCCACACCTAGGGACAATGTGGAGTGTTCAATCAGCCTGCCATGCATATTTTTGGAATGTGGAAGGAAACCGGAGGACCGGGAGAAAACCCACGCATGGCCAAGAGAACATGCAAACTCCACACAGGGAGGCCGGACCGGGTCTTGAACTTACGACCTCTCCATTGTGAAGCCCACGTGCTAACTGCTCTACTACCAGGCTGCCCTCAGAAGATGATGAATGACTTTATATAGCAGACTTCTAGCTAATAGTGCATCACCAACCATGCACATGATGTAGTGTTATTCAAAAACTAGAAACAACCCAGAAGCAATCACCCTGCTGCGTAAGGTTACTTATTTGAAAACACGTCATCATTGTTATCGCATTTATACTTAGGTTAACTGCGAATGTGTCATGTTCCCTTGTCAGGTAAAATAACAATGTTGAATAACTCACTTAAAAAAGGGAGAGAGACTCTTCAATAAGCTTTTGTCACTAATCCATAACAAATACTCTGTATGGTTGGATAATAAGGGGAAAATAAGGGGGTGTCAAGACGACAAAAGAAGAAATTACATCGAAAGACTAAGATGTAATTTGACTCTCATCTTTCTTCCTCCTCCCCCACTTTTCAATCATGTCTCCCTCCCATGTGCCGCTTTGCAAAAAGTTCAGAAAATCAAAGCATCCGTAGTTTCACACAAATGAGCTCTCTTTCTGTCTCAACTTCTCAATGATGACACACAAATGGTATGTAAATGGCGTCTTTGATTCAGTCTAATGGAGTTGGGCGACAAGGTACGAAGAATACAGAGGCTTTTTTTCCTGAGCTCATACCTTTAAATCAATACAGCACACTATTATAGAACAGTGGACTCCCTGCTGTGAGAATAATAGGAACAAATTGTTTTGGAGTGAGATGATGTGATAAGGGGAAAAGTCTAATTTTTCAAAGACTTCTCAAAAACTTCTTTGTGCTCCATCTGGAGATGAGAGAGAAATATTCGAGCGTTAATTGTGTGATTGTGAGTTGTTTTTATTTCCTTCCACTCATTCATTCATTTTCTGCTCCACTTTCCCCAAACTCTACTCTGAGAAAAAGTGTGTCAACATTATACTGGGTTCGTAGTTCTTCGTTTGTAAATACTTTCGAGGTTGATAGAGTTCATAAAGGGTAACCCTCCATCCATTTTCCGATCTGCTCTATCCATCAACAAGTGTCTGGGGCGTGCTGGAGCAAAACTCGGTGACTTCGGACAGTTGGCGGGGAATCACTGTGAATCGGTTGCCAGCCAAACGCAGGGCAAGCAGAGACGAACAACCTGACACACTTTGGGTGGATTTGGAGTGTTCAATCAGCCTCCCATGCATATTTTTGGAATGTGGGAATAAACGGGGGTACCTGGAGAAAACCCACGCAGGCATGGGGAGAACGTAGAAATTCCACACAGGAAAAATGGAGCTGGAACCAAACCCACCAGACCAGCGTTTTTTTTTTTTTCACACTTTTTACCTTACAATGAGCTAGGCTTCATAAATGTTTGTCGCAATTTAATAAGAATAAGAAAGCCTTGAATAGTCCCAAAATGGGAAACTTGCAGATACAGTAAAGTCTCGTTATATCGATATCGGATATATCGATAGTCCCGGTTATATCGATATTTTTTCGGACTCCCTTGAATATCGATATAACGAGACTTTACTGTATATTGTTTTCCGCTTTTTAACTGATGTGCTGTCTTGTGTGTGTCATGATTCTACAAACGATCTGGTCAGACCGAACCCTCATTTTGCTGATTTTTGATCAGCTATATACTGTAACTCTATAAAACTCACTGCTTTGAAGTCAGGCAGTTTGGCACCTACTTTTTATGGTATAATTTTGTTTAATATAACCTATAATGCCACCATTCACTAATGGAAACAGTGTCTGAAACTCATGACAAAAAGTTAGCGGACACCCGGCTAGACACCTCGGAAAAGTTGCCTGCCCAGCCATAAAGTTGCCTGCCCCATTTTTCACAACTTGAAACACAATAAGACGACAAATCTCAAAAAAACAAAACCAGTGTTGCGAAGTATAAATGTTTTTTTTTAATTAAGGAAGTACCTATCACAAATGCTCCCTTTGCTTAATTAATGGTAAATATCCCTTGCTGAAGATTTTGTCGTCATGGTACACAATGCAATGTTTGTGGTGCGTTGTCTGCTCAAAGCCATGTGGCCTCCTCTTTCTAAGCGGCTTTCAAAACATTCAAGTACACTTTTCAGTCACGGTATAGTCAAAAGCATGAAACAGGCTTCTGATTGGCTGCTGTGCCGAGTATGCAAATTGCCAAACGAACGTTCGTTTGGCAATTTTCATACTCGGTCCGTTTGGCAATTTGCATACTCGGCACGGCAGCCAATCAGAAGCCTCTTTTGTGCTTCGGACTATACCGTGACTGAAAAGTGTACTTGAAAGTTTTGAAAGCTGCTTAGAAAGAGGAGTCCAGATGGCTTGTAGCGGTTTGCTTGTAGCTTTAATGAATAAAACAAACGTTTGATTTGAAAATAATCTTTTTTTTTTCCATGAAGAAGTTGTCGGCCAACCGGGCCAAGACGTTTTGAAAGTTGTACGCCCGACGTAAAAGTTGTACGCCACGGGCCTCCGTTATTTCAAACTGTTGGAATGCAGACATTGCTTATTTGCAATTACAGTGGCTCATATTTTTTTTTTTCAGATTTTAACTAAAAGGCAGAACAGATAGTCCTTGAGAGTTTTGAAAGGCGCTTACAAATGAAATGTATTATTATTATTATTATAGTCGAGTTTTGAGTGAGTTGGTTTTTGGGGGAAAACAAAGAAGCAAGATTTTAGGAGAAATGTTAATGTAATTATAATAAGGAGAAGAGGGGGGCATACAATGTAAATTTGACTTAGAGGAGAAGGTCATTTGAAATAACGACTTGATTACTGCTTTCAAACTGACAAAGAATATGTGTGTGTGTGTGTGTGTGTGTGTGTGTCTGTCTGTCTGTCTGTCTGTCTGTCTGTCTGTCTGTGTGTGTGTGTGTGTGTGTGTGTGTGTGTGTGTGTGTGTGTGTGTGTGTGCGTGCGTGTGTGTGTGTGTGTGTGTGTGTGTGTGTGTGTGTGCGTGTATGTGTGCGTGCGCGCGTGTGTGTTGTGTATTAACATGACAGGCCTGATCCAGCTGGGCTTGACAGCAGAGCACATATGAAAGAAAGGGCGAGTGGAATGAAGTGGTGAGACCGAGAGGGGAAAAAAAGTAAGGGATGAACCGAAACACACACTGGGCCCCCGCTGTTCACAGCAGCAGGTGCAAGAGAGAGGAATGGGGAGGGATGTATGGAGGAGCTGTCCAAGCAGTTTTATTTTAAAAATAAACATTGTGTGAGTTGGGTAGTCTGCAATAGCTACTGAGTACACAAAACATGTAACATTCATTGAAGGAAGTACCAAAGAGTTGAAGTATCAGCATTTTGCTTCTAAAATGGGAGCCAGTGAAATTAAGCTGTTTGATGTTGTTTATGCTCCACGAACCAGCAAATGGGAACTGTCAGTTGTGGTAAATGACAGGTCTTATTTGCTTTGATGCCTTCATAGAGAACCCATCCTGGGGAAGGCAAAATGATTCTAGAGGAAAAAAATAGAGGCCCTTCTTGATTGGATATCAGTCATGAGTATCACTTGAGCTGCTCTTTGGGAGACACATTCAGGGATAAGCAGGCATACATGAGGGAGCAGGCAGAAATGTGAAGGGGACACGATGCTTTCATGCCATAAAGGCCCATATTGTTGCTTGTTATGATAATTGTTTTCTGAGTAGGATAGATATACTGTATATACATACCCATCATATATACACACACATACACACACACGCACATGCGCACGCACACACACGCGCACACACACAAGTCTGTATATATATATATATACACAAATTGATTTATATAGCGCTTTAACAAAAGCTGAAGCTGTTATAAAGCGCTCAACATGGTCAGCTATCACATACATTAAAATAAGGCAGTCACAAAGAGAGTAGAAAGCCAGAAGACTAAGATCAAATCTGAATCTTGTCAGCTCATCTCTTTTTGGGAATCTCACACATTCCTCAAAACATTTGTTCTTATTTTTAGCCCAAAGTAACGGCCACTCCCGTTGGTACACAAAAGATGAATACATAAGTAAACTACAATCAAAACTAATATATAATTCTAAAATATTGTTTGGTTTTCAAAGGGCATAATTTTAACAGATTCAAGAATATAGAACTAATATTTCCTGAAAAATGGCCAATCCCTTTGAATCAATTCAATACGCATTACTACTGTTCATTATTATATAATAAATGATAGTAAAGCAGAGAACATCTACATCAGTAGGAGACCTTGAATGCCTTTGTTTTCTTGGCACAGATCTCTTGAATGACAATGGCTCAATAGTCAACAATAGTTTCAAATGTTCATGTCATGGACACGTTGTCTTAGTATTGTGATAAACATAGTGCAGATTAGCATACCAGGGGCACACCACTCAAACATTGTTGACAGATTTACTGGATGTTATGTTCAGGTCAAACGTGGGAACCAGCTGTCAAATGTAGACAAGTTTAAAATGGTGATCTTCAGTTTTGGCTGCTGGACATGTGCTGGTATGTCTGAAAAATATTTTACAGTGGCTTTCCAATTACACAGCATGATTCTAACACCTGTCACACATAATGTTTGACGTGTGTTTTTTCATACAATGCAAAAAAAAATCATGTATTGCAATATATTTTCATCTAATAAGAGTTGGCCAATTAAAAAATATTCTAATTATGGTAAACTCTCCCAGAAAAAAAAATGCCAAAAAGAACATGTTTACATGTTTGTCCATTCCTGATGCAATATATTTAATTCCAAATATTTGTTCAGTACCTGTTTTATCCGTCGATCAAGGCCGACAAAAGGGTAGACATGCATTTGGATTTCATTATGCACAGTTACGTTTGAGATGATGTTCTTTCGTTTCCTCCTTTGTCACTCCTTTATCCCTCCCACCTGCAGCTGCCCCCTCAGTCACTGTAATCTACTAGTGGAATTTCATTTGACAACTGATCAAAGACCAGGAGCACGGCGCCGAGTGTGGCTGCAGCTCAACTATTGAAAACCACCTTGCATCCCCCAGTTTCCCATATTTTGGGGAAAAAACACTGAGGCAAATAAAGACTAAAGGTAGGCAAACTGCTGCTTGTGTTTCAATCAGTTTGTTCTCCTTTCCACATCTGCCATTATTTTTCCCCTTTCTTTTGTTTTTTTTCCAGCAGAGAAAAGTAAGAATTATTTTGCTCATTCTTTTTGACTATGATCTTTGCTACCTTGTCTGTGGTCCCCCGTCAACACCCTGTATGGTGGCCAGTTTGAGGAGTTTTCTGACAGTAAATTACGACACTGGTGAGACTGATGACCAGCAGGAGTCGCGGAAAACAGAGAACATGCACGGCAGGGTTTTGGGTTTATTAAGACTCTACTGCAGATGACTGGCACAACAACTCAGCATCCTTGTTTGCACAAGTGAATGCGGCACAAAGTCTGTCTCTTCTCTTAACCTTTAGGTGGTCTGCAAGTGAAAACACATTCAGCTCTAATAAGTATATCATGTCTTGAAGTGGCATGTACTTGTTTAGAGAGTGTCAATGTATTCTAGAGACATACGAGAACACCGCTGTATACGGTGATGCCTACAGATATATAAAATATTGATATGACGTGTCTGATGTAGGGTTTATTTGAATAAACCGATCAAATCACAGTTTTATTTGTCTTTATGTGGCTAATACATAACTGACTACTGTATGTCAAATACCATTGTAAAAACTGTGACCATTTGCGGCCCACCATCAATTTGCAGTGGCATATACTAAAATTGACATGTGACGGCCCACAAAGCCGGTTTACAAAAAATAACAAATAAAGTCACGTTGGAGGTTGACATAGTAAGAAGAGAGAATGCCAAAAAAATAGATGTCAATACAGTTAGTTGAGATTTGCAAAAATATCAACAAACTCATGGACAGTATTTATGAATAAAATAAGGCACTTTCTCTTCAAAATACTGATGAATTAAATTTTTGAAGCATGAAGTGTTTTTTTCATATTTTGCCTTATTTTGGTTTGATTCATGAACATGCATCCATTTGCCAGTCCGGTAATCCTCATTAGGGTCGCGGGTGGGGGGAGGGGTGCTGCTGGAGCCTATCCCAGCCATCTTCAGGCACGAGGCGGGGGACACCCTGAATTGATTGCCAGCCAGCCAATCACAGGGCACACAGAGACAAACAACCACATATGCTCACACTCACAACTAGGGACAATTTGGAGTGTTCAATTAGCCCGCCATGCATGTTTTTGGAACGCGGGAGGAAACCGGAAGACCTGCAGGAAACCCACGTAGGCCTGGGGAGAACATGCAAACTCCACACAGAGAGGCCGGACCAGGTCTTGAACTCACAAACTATGCACTGTGAAGTCGGTGTGTTAACTGCTCGACTACCAGGCCATCCCAATTCATGAACATGTCCAGCAGCTATTTTTAAAAAGGTGAATTTACAACAGTTGGCTCTTGTTTGATTCCGAGTGTTAACCTGATTCAAATGAACAGGTTCAATGTCAGGCTTCCGCAGAGTTTGCTGATGATCTGATCATTTGAATCAGGTGTGTTGCAACAGGTAGACTTGGAAAATATGCAGGGCAGGACCTGAGTTTGACAACCTCGATCTATTGTTTTTTCTTTCTGATAAGTTCATTGATAGAGTAAATCTGACAGAAAATTAATTAGCAATAAATCATGCCCAAATAGCCATCCAAATTGACAATTATGTATTTTATTTCACTGAAACAAAGGGAAAAAATGGGGCCAAAGAGGTTTGTTAAAGTGGATGTCCATGTGACAATATTCAAAGGCTGTCAAAAAAGAGACACAAAGAAGATACACAATTGGGGGGGAAAAATATCTTAAATGCATATGCAGGATCCCTTTCAACGGGGCTCTTCAAAACTCTGTCTCCTATCTAGTAATGGTAAGTGCATTCCAAGTGGTACAAGACTCCCACTGCTACCTCAGCTAAGTGTGTGTGGGTGTGTGGGTGTGTGCGAGTGTGCGCGTGTGTATGTGTGTGTGTGTGTGTGTGTGTCTGTGTGTGTGTGTGTGTGTTGTGCGCGCGCGTGTGTTTGTGTGCTTGTGCGTGTGTGCGTGTGTGCGTGTAGCGAAGTTAATCTCTCACCCCAGGGATTAGATCAGACAAAATATAGAGTGTGTTTATGCATATATGTCATGTATGTATGTATCATGTATGTGCATTGTAGGTCGGGAAATTTTTGTTGTCGCCTATTTTAGCAGCAGTCAAAATACAGTGGGACCTTGGCTTACGAACTTAATTGCTTCCTAGACAGACAGTGTGTAAGGGGAAAAGTGTGTATCCCGAAAATTAATTTCCCATAGGAAAAAATTAAAATGGAAATAATCCGTTTCCGGGTTTCCATAAAATATACTTTTCAACTAAATAAGCCTACACAAAATATACCTTATTTTATGTATAATAAATGTGCTAGAGTATTATGATTAAAGAAATAAACTGTACGGTACAATAAAGTCATTTTATTTACATTTGTGATGGTCGTTAATGGCTTGATGGAATGGAGTGCCTAGTTTCCTCAACATTAAACACTTGATGAGGAACATAGGCTTCTTTCACCATCTTGAGGAATTATCCATTGTAGGTGCTTTCTCTGTGATAATTGTATCTACTGATCTGTTTCGCTGGTTTGATAGCTTTTTGCATCAAGTGTACAGATGACTTGTGCGGGTTATTTGTGGAGCCTGAACAAAAGTGTGAGATGTGTGAGAGTGTGAGAATAGTGAGAAAATGGATATAAAACAGTTAAAATACAGTAAAGTCTCGTTATATCAATATCGGTTATATCGATAGTACCGCTTATTATGATATTATTTTCATTTCCCTTGCACATTTCTAGTCTTTTTATGTATAATTAGTACCGTTTAGTACGATACCCGGTTGTTACGATAATCCGGTTATTACGGTGCTCCTTTTCATCCCCCGCCGGCCATTTTTGTTGTTTACATCGATATATCCGTCGCGCCATTGGTCAACTTGGTCACGTGTCTTGTTACGTGAGCCGCCATCGGTCGCGCCATTGGTCGACTTGGTCACATGAGCCGCCATCGGTCGCGCTATTGGTCGACTTGGCCGTGTGACTTTGTCACGTGACACGCCATCGGTCGCGCCATTGGTCAACTTGGTCACGTGTCTTGGTTACGTGTCACGCCATCAGTCGCGCCATTGGTCGACTTGGTCAGGTGACTTGGTTACGTGCCCAGCACCCGTGTAGCAGAGCCATTTTCATTTTCAGACGCTAGCTCGTGTGTAGCAGACGAGATTGAAGTGTTTGTGTTAAAAGGTAAAAATGGGAAGCAGAAGAAGATTGATGACTTTTTTAAATTGTATACATAATACAGTAAGATGCAAGCGTTGCAGTTTCCCTGTTGTGTTATGTACATGCCCACTGTACTGTATATGAATGCAATCGTTTTTTGCAACAATGTTTCTTGTTTTGTCTGTTGAAGCGCGATGATTTTGAAAATTATTAACATTCCATACTGTGTATTAAAGGACAGCCGATGTCACTTTTTATTCAAATGCAAATAAAAATGACTTCACGCCAAGACGTCTTGCATTGCTTGTGAATCCAAACAATGGCTTCAGATTCGGATAGTATGCTTTCTTGTTACATATCCAGTTATGAATATGTTTCAAATACACTGTAGTTCTGAAGATTAAAGCATACATGTTTACAATCATTAAAGAATTATATGTGCCATTTTGAGGCAACATTGGGGGAACAAAAAAGGGATCTAATGGCGAGCTCCGTTTCTTATATGGCGCTTGGCTGCCCTCTTTTGGCGGCTTTTGTTTAATGCAGTTCGGCGCAGGATCGGATATATCGATAGTCCCGGTTATATCAATATTTTTTCGGACTCCCTTGAATATCGATATAACGAGACTTTACTGTATATTTTAACTGTTTTCTATCCATGTTCTCACTATTCTCACACTCTCATACTTTTGTTTTTTGTTTCAAGCTCTGTCATCTCCCTTTCGTGTGTGTGCGTTTTCTCACTCTCTCTGTCTACCTGTCTCTTTAATGTTTAACCCCCCCTTCCCCACCCACTGCTGAGTTCTTAACCAATCATGTGGCTTTAACCCAAGATGCCATTTTGTTTTTTGGAGAACAACCTCACTCTCTCTCTGTCTGTAACCTCATCCCCACTGCTGCGTTCTTGACCAATCACGTGGCTTTAACCGAAGACTGGGGGCGGGGAATAGAGGACAAACACGGTGGCCACCATTTTCTTGTTAGGAGAACGGGCTCGTTCTCGAACGACACATCACTCATTGTGGCAGCTCGTGTGTATCCCGAAAAATAAAAAATAGTCTGCCAAGGTAAAATTTTCATAAATGTAACGTTCGTAAGCCGAAAAGTTCTTAAGCCAAGAGGTTCGTAAACCGAGGTCTCACTGTAAGCAAAAAAAAATAATCATTCTCCTTCGCTTTTAGCCTCACCGTTTGCCTATTTGTACCCTGAGACTCACTGGATGAATGCCGCATTGTTGTTATTATTCTTTTTATGATAGGCACAAATCTTTTTATGATAGGCACAAATCTCCACTACGACACTTCTTCTGCTTCGTATTGCGGCAGTTTTGGTGAACAAAATGGTATCTTTGGGAAGGTTGCAGACTGAATGATCTCAGTAACAGCCAGCCAAGCAGCCATGCCCTACGGTGGAAGCCCATCATCAAAGCCATCCATCTTTTCACCCCCCCCCCACTTCCCCTTCTCTGTCTCTTTATCCACGGTGGCACTTCCAGCAGATGAGAATGTTTAAACTTCACATATCAGCCTCATTATGAAGCCTCAAAGCCTTACAATGATTCTAAAGGCACTCATTTGAATTTTTAATCACACGTGCGTATGACTGCTGCACTCAGCACTATCCAGACGCAAGTGCGCACTTCCACACCCAAACACTCTCATCTCTGCTCCTAAGCTCTTTCAAAGTGCTCTGCCTTCAAACTTCAAACTTTCTCTCAGCAGAAGTCTCAGGTAATATTGTTCCGGCGTGTTTGAATTTGCAGTGACAAGCACAGGCACACACAGTTCATACTCAATTGTGTTCATAGAGTTGACGTTCGTCCTGGGGCGAGGTGATTGATTTAACAGGTGTTACTATTCGGCGTTACTCTTCTCTTTGAAGTCAAATATGTAGTTGGAGGATATAAAATATAAAATATTATACATACAGTGTCACTTGCTCATGCGGATAAAGCGCTGCTATGCCGGTCCTCCTCACGCTCAGTTACCATGTGCATACAAAGTCCTGGATAAGCTACAGAGACTTTGTCACTCAAGCAATAACAGGGAGAAAGAATCCTTCAGATCTTTCTGCAAGAAATACACCTTTGAATCTGAATTTCTTTGCAGAGAAAAGGGCTTTGAAAATCTAATGCATAAACATTATCTTCTTTCCTCCCGCCCCTCTACTTCTTGCCCCCTCCATTCCCTCCCAGCACCTATAAGCGCAGAAGCTTTTGAGCGACTTTGGAAGAACTTCCCCTTTTCAGAGTCTTGAGGAACTTAAACATGAGGCGGTTGGGGATTTGGATATTGTTCTGCCTCATCAAACACAGAGATGTGTGCCTAAAGCCCCCTGCCAATTCTCTTACTGTCTGTCAACACCTGGTTCTGAAGAAAGATGCTTCTCCTCAAGACTGATGTACTGTAATTTCATATTACGGTCATATACGGTCAATAGGAAGCAGGAAGGGCGGCCCGGTAGTCGAGTGGTTAGCACACCGGCTTCACAGTGCAGAGGTCGCCGGTTCGCGTCCTGGTCCGGCCTCCCTGTGTGGAGTTTGCATGTTCTCCCCGGACCCGCGTGGGTTTTCTCCGGGTCCTCCGGTTTCCTCCCACACTCCAAAAACATGCATGGCAGGCAGATTGACCACTCCAAATTGTCCCTAGGTGTGAGTGTGAGAGTGACTGTTGTACGTCTTTGTGTGCCCTGCGATTGGCTGGCAACCAATTCAGGGTGTCCCCCGCCTCGTGCCCGAAGACAGCTGAGATAGGCTCCAGCAACCCCCGCGACCCTAATGAGGAATAAGCGGTACGGAAAATGAGATGAGAGATGAGAGGAAGCAGGAAAATTGTCAATTAACCATGTAGGCTCATGGTTCGTTTAGTGCAAAATATAGTGATGAAAGAAAGAACAAAAAAGACGAGGAAATGAAACTTCACAATGTAAATGGTGGAGGCAAGAAAGGGTGTGTTGTTTTTGCACTTTTGGAAGCGACACATCCAACAAGAGAAAATGCAGTAAATGGCAGAAGGAAACTTCTACAACATCATTTTGCACAAATTCCTCGGGTAGTAAATGAGTCCTGAGCTATCCAAAAAAACGTCTTTGATTGGCACGGCAGCACGTTCTACCAATGACGGCACACAGGCTCGAACTCTGTTGTGGAGTACTTGCTGTGTCCACTCAGGGGTTTTGCAAGGAGCCTGGATGTGTCGGGGTTGCAGCTGTCACCTGCAGGCCAAGAAGAATGTTCATGCTTTAATGGAGAGAACATTAATTTTGTACACGTTTTCTAAATTTGCATCAATAAACGCGTCATCTTTTGGTGACATTATCTCATTATGAGTGCAGTCAATTGGACCGATTACAATTGTGAAAACGGGCGTGGCCGCAAATTTTGTTTTGATGTTGGCCTGCTCTCAATGTATGTGAATTTACAGCTCATATTGATAATACCGTCATAAAGAGCTGTGTTGTTCAAGACCTAGTTTACTTGGTCTTCATGTATACAGTGTAAGCTCAAAGTATATATGTTAAATATAAATATAATGCACACATGTCAGTTCGTTCCCTCTGGTTGGGTTTGGTTGCCAAGAAGGTGAAGGTAGCAGCGGGATGATGTGGGACCGTTGTATAAACTGCTGTAATGTTGGAGCCAATTCTGCATAAGAATCCATGAGCACGGCTTTAGGCAATCAACAGTAAATACAGCGGCGAGCCGTGCATATCACGCCTGGGCCTTCAGTAGTGCTACATCTGAATCAATCGATCGACTGTAAATAAAAGTATGGTGTGATTTACTAGAGGGTACAGTTAGCTAGGAAAAAAAATGTGAAGTACTGTCATTAAACTTTTTGAGATGGGGTCAGAAGTCGCTCTTTCACACCGCAGAGAAGATTGAACAGGACTGGGAAGCATTTCCGACCTTTCTTAATGATTGAACAAGACTGGGAAGCATTTCCGACCTTTAATGATGTCCATTTTTTTAAGTCCATCTCGAAAATGGCTTTAACAGTAAATCTGAAACCAAATCCATTTCTTCTCCTTCAGCGATTGTGGGTTGACAAAATGGGAATTAAATCAACACGATTTATTTGTTTATGCAGGTCGATACTGAAGCAGTGTGCTAGCTCTGGCCAGTATGCCCTTGTCACTAGCGGCTGGTATACTATGATTGACAGGTGATGAGCCAATCATATTTTGCGAAAACTTTGAAGTTGCCCAGGCCTGCGAGTAGGCCCTGCACGTCACCAACTCGAAATCTGATTGTTAAAGCAGACATTAAAGCAATAGAGTCAAAGACACCGCATTTAATGAGATAGGGCCGCAGAAACGATTGTGAAGGCATCCATCTGTTGAGCAATGCTGATTTATGTGTTCATCAAGGTGAAGTAAAGTTCCAGTGAGTGGAAAAAAAATCCAGAAGTTCTGTTACTGGACTTATTTTGTCAAGCACCATGTTTGAGAACAGGTAAACAAACAGGTCTAGTCCTTATGGGTCAACAGCTGTTTTGCCATCTTTCTCCAAAATAACAACTCAAATGAGCTCATCAGCAAACTTAGGACTGCAACTTCTATCATTAAACTGCGGAACAAATTCTGAGAATGAGTGTTGCAATTCTTTGGATTTCGAATCAGAAAGCCTTTAATAGGGGTGCATGTAAGACTCAAAGTAAAGCTTTTCATTAAAAACGCAAAGGCAAGTAAAGAGAACAGTGAGGCATCTTTTTGCTGCGCCAACAAACGGCAAGTCAATTTATTTTCCATTTGAAAGAGTGATGACATCATTTTAATGGGAAGGGACAAATGCTGTGAATGGAAGGCTCAGAATTTTTCAGCCGTTCCTTGCACTTGCAAGCTTCAGCACTCTGGTGGAATTGTGGCACGCAAATAGGCTCCTGCTCACCAGCTGTGAGGGTCTCCGAATTCTGTGGAGGCCAAAGAGTAGGCATGGGTTTTTCTGTCCTCCAAATAAAGTTGCCGGTTTTGCTGCCGACTTACCTTTGGAGGGTAAATTTCACACTCAAGTTCTCCTACTTGTTTGTGAGAGTTGTAATAGGCGGTTTGGCAGTAGGCATGATTCTTTCAGAGAAGGGAGAAAGAATTCAGTGCTTTGGAGCTTTTAACAAATTGTCAACCAGGACAAGACTGTTGTCAGAAACCCTATCAAATATGTTTGAGAAACTCAAGGCAAAAAACACGTATGTAGTCCTTATAAAGCCTGATCTAGACAAGCAACTCACAGCTCGGTCAGGGCAGAGAGGCGTGCAGGCTGCAAAATTATGCATGGCCTCTTGGGGACATGTGGTTTCCACTAGGGCAAACTTGAGCCATGTGACAGTGCCGATTGTTGTCATGTACTGCAAAAGCAAAATAGGACGCATTAAAAGAAGACTGGGCTGAAATGTGAAAGGGGTGGAGTGGTCACCTCCTCCGTAAGCTGAGCTACTTCTAGCAGGGAGAAGTAATTGCGGTGGTTCATCTTCTGATTGAACCTGAGCACCGCCTCCTGCACGGCGCTTACACCAGTCTGGTCATCAAGAGACAACAACTTGGGGCAGGAAGGACAAAAGGTCATCATCTCATCTTTGGTGTGATCTGGTCCCAGAAAAGAACACATGTTCACTGCCATGGATTGATTTTAAACCACTACAGCTCACGAGTGAAAAACTAGCTGTATTGTATAACCCTCCCTGCCTTCTAAGTTATAGCCAAGTAAAATGCACACTTAAAAATGTGATCTATAATAAGAAGACATTTTATTTCTAAGCGGCTTTCAAAACTCTTGAACACACTTCAGTCATGGGATAACAACCTTTTTTTGTGCGGGTGAGCAGCTGCAGCCATTCGTGGCAGTGTTCACTCTACCCTGAACTAACACAGCAGCAAAGGTATGAAAGGAAGAGGAAAGGAAAGAAAAAAGTAGAAAAACAAAATACTGTAGCCATTAAAAAACATGGCACTAATCAAAGTTAACAATTCCTTTAATTCAAAAAGAATGTTATATTTCAAGTTCGTTTGATCTTCTAATTCAACAT
Organism: Hippocampus bargibanti; assembly: GCF_051943395.1. Lineage (NCBI taxonomy): Eukaryota > Metazoa > Chordata > Actinopteri > Syngnathiformes > Syngnathidae > Hippocampus > Hippocampus bargibanti. The sequence continues at coordinate 6,361,664 of NC_142743.1, read as the reverse complement.
TAAGATGGCACCAACAGTCCCAGTCACCCTCTAGGAGTTGAACATAGCCGGTTTCAAATTCTGAGGACTGGCAACATTTGATATTTGGAGGGCAAAAAAAAAGCAGATTCCAATGGCACAGCTACTTGTATACATGCATGTCCATAATGAGGAGAGAAGAGAGACATAAAAAGTACAATATTGTGTCGGCAGTTCTTGACCTTGTCTGGTTGTACAGTCGTATCGGGTAATTTTGGCCACATCCCACATGACCCAAAATTCAACACTGCAGCTTGCCAGTGCGCCCTAAGAGACAAAAACTCCGTTAGCACAGAAACACACAGCAACTCGCAGGACCGAAGAAATAACCACCCTCTCATTCCGTTGCCACAGCTCACATTGATCCACAGGTTTTGGGTTAGTGAAATGACATTTGGTCTGCAGCAGCTTCACATTCAGATCAATGTGGCAACCTCCAGAAAACTGCAAGGAGACACAGGCATTACCGACTTAAATGCTTACGGCCTTTCGGCAGTCATCATTGAAAAAGACAATGCATTGAAATGATAAAGAAAAAACACAAACCTGTTGATAATTGCTGCTTTGGATCTCACGCAGGCTGAACTTATAGCCATGCTTGTGATGGCGGTTGATATGCTGGATAGACATATTGGCTGCCACCATCACACTGTCCTCACGGCATGTCACAGAAAGCAAAGGTTTAGTCGCCACCAAACCAGGAAGAGCCAAAACACAACACAGAAAATAAGTCACTGTTTGCATCGCCATCATGTCCAGCCTTGAGGAACCACAACCAGGAAATATCATACCAAAACTCACACATACTTTTTAAGCAGGCTGAGGAGCTCCAACAACCAATCGCAGAGGACGACAAACACCTGACAACTGGCTGCTAATTAGCTGTGGGCCTGCTTTCAATCAGTCACCAGGGCAACACTTCATATGTCTCAGTTGAGGAAAAGTGAACTGGGCTCTAAATTTGAAAAAGAAGATTTTTACAGAGTAAACCCTTTTTTCGAGAGAGAATGTGTATACTTATCATTTTAGGAATGACACATTAGCATGTTTAGTGGATTCCTGTTCGGTGCAGGAACGTGAACCAGCCCAACAGAAAACAGGCAAAAACTGAAACGATTCCACCCTCCCTGATTAGAGTCATGAAAGCATTTTTTAAACTTGAAAATGTGGAAATAAATAAAACAATTTCAAGAATGCTTCATTTTTCAAATAAAAAAAATATTAACAAGTTATTTGGAAAAGAATAGTATTTTGTTTTTGAGTTGTAAGAAATCAAGAAGATGTATGAGAATATTTGACAGAACAGTGAGGACTGGTTATCATGGCCGATTCACGGTGCACATTCTCCCAGCATCTGGGTGGGTTTTCTCTGATTTCCTCCAATATTCCAAAATCATGCGTGGCAGGTTAATGGAACACATAATGGAAATTGTTCCTATGTGTGATTTTGAGCAAAAAATGGGTGTTTATTTATTTGTGCCCTGGAATTGGTTGGCAACTAGTTCAGGGTGCCCTCATGCCTACTGTCCAAAGACAGCTGTGATAGGCTCCAGCATGGCCGCGACCCATATGTGTGTGTGTGTGTGTGTGTGTGTGTGTGTGTGTGTGTGTGTGTGTGTGTGTGTGTGTGTGTGTGTGTGTGTGTGTGTGAGTGTGTGAATGCGTGTGCGTGTGTGTGTGCGTGCGTGTGTGTGTGTGTGTGTGTGTGTGTGTGTGTGTGTGTGTGTGTGTGTGTGTGTGTGTGTGTGTGTGTGTGTGTAGGTGGGTTTGTGTGTGCATGGGGGAGTGCGTGTGTGTGCATGTGTGTGTGCGTGCGTGTGCGTGTGTGTATGTGTGTGTGCATGTGTGCGTGTGCATGTGTGCGAGTGCACACTCACACGCATGTGGAGTATTGCCACAATGCAGGGGTGGGATGACCCTTATAAGCCCTCTCCACCTTTCCTTGGTTCTATGGGAACCTGCACAGTGCTAATCCTCCTTTTTGGCTTGAGAACCTCTCCCAACAAATCATCCAGCTCTAAGGCCCACTGTTTCTCAAGTGGGATTCTGCCTCTTTTTGCCAAGTCGCACCAAAAAAAGTCTTCCTTTCTTCTCGCTTTTCTGCTCCACATAAAATAGCTACCCAGTGTGCGGCAAATCCCACTTGCCCCTATCTCTTTTCTTCTTTGGGCCAGGGAAGGAGAATTGAATAGGTTGTGGATAAGACACACCAGCAGGATTGTCAAGTTGAAGATAGAAGTTGAAGATGACCCCTTTTGAAAATTTCGGCAAGTGTGACTAATACTGTTAGAGGCGCCATTGTTTGATTGCAAGCAAAGAGCAAAATGAGTATGAGAGAGACTGCACCTTTTCCAGAAATTCCATTTAATTGCTCCAGTGTGTACACACATGCAGTAATATATACAGTATAATAAACTGTAGATCACTGGATTTAACTGAAATGGCAGGTCTCTTGTTCTCCCCTCTGAGTTCCTCTCTTCCAAGTCTTTGCAGTGTTTCTTTTCATGTTCAGTTCCTTATTCTACAAATTCCTATTTGAAATACAACTATTATCTCAATAAACCTGGGACAGTTGCAGTAAAAGACTTGGAAAGTTGAAGAATGTTCAAAAACACCCACGTGGAACACTCCACGGGTTCTTTATTATACATCTTGTGTTCATCGGGGTTGAAGCTGACCTGAAGCTTTTCCGTGCAGCAATTTTTGGGCGAATGGTTTACAAGTAGCTCAGAAAAAGAAACAGCACCATTTTGTGAGAAGCAAGAGCCATAGGAGATAACTTAACACAGGAGATAACATTACCTTTTACTATGCCCTTCTGCACCTTCCTTCCGTGAGACTTAGCGTGCACTGTTGAAACCTCAAAGAGGAAGTAGGCACAGTTTATGTTGACAGACTATGATACACAATGTACATGTATATCCATTTCATGGTGTCAATTGTTTGTCAGAAGGCAGTGGTTGTGAAGAACAAGAGACCATTATAATCTTGATGAATTTGTTTGTGCATTTGATTTTGTTATTTTGATGGACTATGATTGTTTTTCCCTCTGGAATTTAGTTTGACTAACAATTTTGGAGTAAATATTTCAATATTTCAAGTATATTTTCTCCCACAACTGAAAACTGAAGAAACTGAAATATTTTGCATTTCTAAGGAAACAAGGACTTTTACCAATTTTTAACTTTGTTGCAATGTCTGCAATTGTGCCTGAGGCTAGAGACTTTGCAAGTCCTCTTTTTTTGCTGAGGTCATGTAAGGTCCTATTAAGTTGTACTACATTCAGTCTGGTGACAACACGAGAATCTTCAGAGCTAACCAAGAATCCGGTGCACCATCAACACCTCCCCACCATCAAGACATTCTGCATATTTACCTGGTGCTTCTTATTCACAGTTACTCGGCTGATACACGTTCTCAGCACCATCCATTTTCACAGCCTCCTTCCAGTGTCATGGAAAAACCTGACTGCGACTGTAGCAGTTTTTGGGTCTCGGATGTATCTCGGTGCCACACCAAGACTGCAGTTTATCGGGCTGTTGTTGTGTCAACTCTCCTCTACAGCTGCGAAGCATGGACCCTGTACAGTTGTCACCTCAGGATGCTTGAGGCCTTCCACATCAAGTGCCTACAATGCATCCTTGGGCTATCCTGGAGAGACACAGTCCCCCACACTGAAATACTCTGCAAAACCAACGTGCAGTTGGTTTTGCATCAGCATGGTTTGGGACTTGTAATAAAAAATAGTCTCCTACTAAAACGCCCAGAATCACCGATTGGCATAAGCGAAAGGCTTGTCACTTAGGATCCCTCTGGCTAATAAAAGATACCCCACCCTTCTTAGTGCTTATGCACCTACCTTACCATCAAAGGAAGACGCTAAGGACATCTTCTATAAGGCATTAGATGAGGTCCTCCGCAGCATACCTAAGGAGGATAAGATCTTCTTGCTGGGCGATTTTAACGCAAGAGTGGGGCAGGACAACAAGGTGTGGAGTGGGTGATTGGTGGGCATGGCATCGGGCATGTCAATGCAAATGGCCTACGGCTGCTAAGTCTTTGTGCTGAGAATGACTTGACCATCACAAACACCATCTTCCAACTGAAAAACAAACACAAAGCATCCTGGATGCACCCAAACTCTAAACATTGGCACCTGATCGATTACACCATTGTGAGACGCTCCATCTCGGCCGTCGCCTGGCAGGAGGCCCCAAAAAAAGACCAAGTGAAGACTGCCATGAAAAAGTGCGGCCTGAACCCGACCGACCCAGCTGGAGGACATTGCAGCTCAACGCTCCATCTGGCGGCAGCTCCTCCAACAAGGCATACAGAAACTTGAGGAAGACCGGGGTGACCGAAGGACCAGGAAACGTCAAAGGAGACATCATGCCAGTGCCATACCCACAACCCCAGTCAATGCCTTCACCTGCTCTGCCTGTGGCAAGCAGTAGCAGTCACATGAAATGGTCCCACAAGAAGAAGTAGAGCTGGACTGTCATCATCGGACATGATGGACAACCTTAAGCAAGTAAGACATTGTAGCAGTAGAGGAATGAGCATGCCCGCCACAACATATTTATATGTGAAAATACGTATAAGTAACACGAGGCCTACAATTGGTGCGTTGTATGTAGCATTCGATGTCACGGCCTTATGCCAACAACGTGGCACACTAGCATCGAGAGCATCCAGCATATTTTGTTCAGATAATGATGAAACTACGGTGACATAGATTGGATTGGATTTGCCTTTATTAGTCTCACAGTGGAGAAATTTACATTTCACAGCAGCAAAGTGATGAAAGGAATGAAAGTAGAAAAACAAAATACATGAGCTGCTGGAAAGGCAGCCACTCTCGCGGCGCCGTCTTGAAGTCAAAAGAACAAAAAAAAAAACTAAATAACAAATAATATGACAGCATAGAGACAATATGACAAAACAAAGACACAGAGAGACATTCATTCTTCAGGACTTGCTGTACCCTCTTTGTGATGACATGAAGCAGTTCTAGATGAAAGAGGAGAGGATCAAAGCGTCTTTCCACCAGTGGATCAGGGACATCATGGTGGAATGTGCACGTCGACTACAAGCTAAATGTTGAAAGCAAACACGCAGCTGTATCATCCATTGACGAAAAGACATTGTCTCACATCTCCTGTTCCACATAAATCTGCTTCAATTCCAAGCCGCAACAGTTCCACATACGCATCGGCGCTCTGCGCTGACGCTCCTTTCTTCTTATTGGATTGGTCTCCAGAATCGTATTTTCGAGACTGTTGTCACCACCTTCACCATAATTCATGGGCCAGTGCAGTCAGCATTACTCGATGATTTTTATAAAATCGAATTAAATTGATACATACAGCTAATACTGCAGCCCCAATTCTATTGTAAACGCAAAAACACATGTGCAGCGATGCATTTGGGCCGCCCCATTTACGCATTTTGACAGCCGCTAGAGCAACTTTGTAACTCCACTGCGCCAACACCGGCGCACATCTATTACGATTGGCTTATATTGCTACGTGATCTGTGCCTCATATGACATACTTCTTTTAAAATAGCTACAGAAATAAATTTAGTTAAACAGCAGTTGAAAGCTGTTCGTTTTGCTTGAGAGGTTTTAACTTTCGTTGTGATTCGCTGGAAACTGCTGAGATAATATAATCGAATAATCATTTACCCATGATGCATTGCAGTATTTACATCGAACGACATCGACATAAATGGTTGCATTATGGAACGAGAGAACACCAGTAAAAGCCTAAAGATATTAAACACAAACATATTTTAATTTTTTTTTAGTTTTTTTCAAGAAGCAACGGAGTGCCAATTCGTTTCAGCAAACTGCTGTTAACAATTCAAATTTAGAGGAAAAGGGACATTATTTCAGAGCTGTTGCAGCACATTGGAAATCTTCCAAGCAAAGAAATTTAAGGAGACACGAATAAGAAATATTGTGCTAAGTCTGTTCTCTTTGTCATCTCTGTACTGTAGCATATCAAAATAGCACAGCATTTATTGTGTAGTAACTTAAGAAAATGGAAATAGTTTGTTCATTTTATGTATGAATAAATTATTCGACTTGAAAAAAGGGCGGCCCGGTAGTCGAGTGGTTAGCACACCGGCTTCACAGTGCAGAGGTCGCCGGTTCGTGTCCGGTCCGACCTCCCTGTGTGGAGTTTGCATGTTCTCCCCGGACCCGCGTGGGTTTTCTCCGGGTCCTCCGGTTTCCTCCCACACTCCAAAAACATGCATGGCAGGCAGATTGACCACTCCAAATTGTCCCTAGGTGTAAGTGTGAGAGTGACTGCTTTATGTCTTTGTGTGCCCTGTGATTGGCTGGCAACCAATTCAGGGTGTCCCCTGCCTCGTGCCCTAAGACAGCTGAGATAGGCTCCAGCAACCCCCGCGACCCTAATGAGGAATAAGCGGTACGGAAAATGAGATGAGATGAGATGAGATTTGAATTAAAATTGTTTGTATATTAGAAATATAGATTTTAGACAAATGATGTTTTTTATTTGCAATTTAGAAATATCATGCTCCAATGCATGTATATTGTTTTATTCCAATCAGTTTTGTATCATTGGGCAATCTAGTTAAATCTGGCCCCATCCATTTTAGACTTTTAATAGCCGATTCAGAAGCTGTGATGTAATCTATTGTAGGTATAGTTTTAGGAAAAACTGAGAAATTTAAACCTTTGGTAAGTATCGCCTTTTCTGTCTCTGAGAGATCTCTGTCTGACAAATGTTTTATCCAATTCTCCCTTGCAAACTGTTCTAGTATTACTAGTATAAGTATTACTGGTAACCAGTATTACTGGTAAAAATTAGGAATGAACAGTTTGCAAGGGAGAATTGGATCAAAAATTTGTCAGACAGAGATCTCTCAGACCCATTGTTTGTAGCATTGACTCCTCTACATACAATGTAGCCAAATATTTAAAAACTATTTTAGCTCCGTTGGTTGGTAACACAGAATATCACGTAGAGAACACCACAGGGTTTGTAGAGAGGATCAAAGACCTCATATTGGAACCTGAGGAAACTTTGGCATCATACGATGTGACTTCTCTCTTTACATCTGTCCCAACCCCAGCAGCAGTCTCAGTGGTGAGGACGAGGCTGCTGGCGGATGTTTCTCTGCATGAAAGAACCAAACTTAAACCGGATCACATCTGCCAATTATTAGAAATCTGCCTTAATACTACGTATTTTCAATTTCGGGAAAAAAAATTATAAACAAATTCATGGTTGTGCTATGGGCCCACCAGTTTCACCCATAGTGGCTAATCTTTATATGGAAGAGATGGAGAAACAGGCCCTCACATCCTTCCCAGGGACAAAACCTAGACACTGGTTTAGATACGTGGACGATATTTTTGTCATAATTAAGAAACAAGAAATTCAATCCTTCACAGATCACCTCAACTCTGTAGACTTCAACATTAAATTTACTCGTGAGGACATTCAAGAGAACCAACTAGCCTTCTTGGATTGTAAAGTAATTATAAAAGAGGACAGAGCGCTAAAAACAGAAGTCTTTAGGAAGGCTACGCACACTGACCAATACTTACTTTTTGACTCTAACCACCCTTTACAACACAAACTAGGAGTTATCAGAACCCTCCAGCATAGGGCTAAACTAATACCAACTAGCACTGAAGGTAGAGAAAAGGAGTCAAAACATATCAGGAGAGCACTCACTAACTGCGGGTACCCTCAGTGGTCATTCAACAAATGTCAGAAAGAAAGAATAGGGAATGAAACCAATAATTCTCAAGATACAAAAAGGAGAGGAGTAGCAGTACCGTACATTGCAGGAGTTTCTGAAAAATTACAAAGAGTCCTTTGGCAACATAAAATTCCTACCTATTTCAAACCGATAAACACGTTAAGGCAAAAATTAGTGCATCCAAAAGATAGGCTACCAAATGAAAAACAAAGTAATGTAGTTTATTCCATACATTGTAAGAATGAAAACTGTAAAGAGCAGTACATTGGGGAGACTCAACAAATTCTCAAAAAAAGACTTTATCAACATCGCAGGGATAATATAAGTGGACCTCAATCGGCAGTACATTTGCACCTAAAAGCTAGCAACCACTCATTTGACGACAATGAGGTTAAAATCTTAGCGAAATAACATAGATGGTTTGAAAGGGGGGTAAAAGAAGCGATTCTTATAAAACAACAAAATCCTTCATTAAACCGGTCTGGTGGGGTGGTGTTCAATTTGGATCGTTCATACAATAGCCTGCTTAGGCAAAACAGGTGAGGCAACTTTCGTAATGCTGATGAGGGTCGTTATGCTGATGAGGTGATACCGGTGGGAGTGGGGGCAATAGGCCAGTCGTTAGTCAGGAATGTAGGAACAATCAGTGGGGCCACAGGGAGGGGTCCTCTGCCACCCCAACCTGAGAGTAGGGACCTATCATAGCTGTGTCTGGCGCCACCATGTCTGGACATTAGGGATATATAAATAGGGCTGATACGACCAGTCAGACTTTAGTTCGCTGACGAAGCCGCTTGGATAGGAGGCAAAACGTCCGAAACCTTCAAAATTGTACAGATGACGGCTGAAGAAACCTTCTCATCGATGGTCCACTCCTGTACGACTGAGAGCTTACACAGACGTATGTTTTAAATAGCTATTAGATTCTTATTCACTCTCATATTATTATGAGAATAATAAAGGATACAATGAAATCACTGGACGGTATCATACATACATACAGTGAGAGGGTGAAAATGCTTTTCAAGAGTAATTGAAGCAACACTTCGATAGGCTGCATAACTTGTGGTCCAACTAGCATCTCTTCAAAACAATTGTCTTCCTATTACAATGTATATATATATATCTCATCTCATTTTCCGTACCGCTTATTCCTCATTAGGTTCGCGGGGGTTGCTGGAGCCTATCTCAGCTGTCTTTGGGCACGAGGCGGGGGACACCCTGAATTGGTTGCCAGCCAATCGCAGGGCACACAAAGACATACAACAGTCACTCTCACACTCACACCTAGGGACAATTTGGAGTGGTCAATCTGCCTGCCATGCATGTTTTTGGAGTGTGGGAGGAAACCGGAGGACCCGGAGAAAACCCACGCGGGTCCGGGGAGAACATGCAAACTCCACACAGGGAGGCCGGACCGGGACGCGAACCGGCGACCTCTGCACTGTGCAGCCGGTGTGCTAACCACTCGACTACCGGGCCGCCGTTCCTGCTTCCTATTGACCGTATATTACTTTTGGACAGTGGCTCTCACACTCACTAGTCCCCGGCCTCCTTCCTTACGGCTTGTGTACAGTCTCAGGGTGCTGGACTTGGGATGGAACCCTCCATGCATGGTGAGGAGTTTTCGGTTTTTAACATCGGTGGTCTGAATCCCTTCCTTTGGACACTTTATTATTCCTGCAGGGTATCTGATCACTGGCAGGGCATAGCTGTTTATTGCCCTGTCTTGTTTTTGCCATTGAGCTGGCTTCTGAGGACTTGCCTCACCCGCTGCAGGTATTTGGTTGTAGCTGCTTTCCGTGTTGCTAGTTCGAGGTTGCCATTGGCCTGTGGTATACCAAGGCACTTGTAGCTGTTTTCAATGTCTGCTATTGTACCTTCAGGGAGTGAGACCCCTTCAGTCTGGACTACCTTGCCCCTCTTATCCGACTACATTTCTCCAGCCCGAATGACATCCCGATATCACTGCTGTAGATCCTGGTTGTGTGGATCAGGGAGTCTATGTCCCTTTCGCTCTTAGCATACAGCTTTATGTTATCCATGTAGTGGAGGTGACTGATCGTAGCTCCATTTCTGAGGCGGTATCCATAGCCTGTCTTGGCGATTATCTGGCTGAGGGGGTTCAGTCCTATGCAGAACAGCAGTGGTATATGCCATGTTTGATGGACACTTGCGTTAGTGGCTTGCCATTGGCTTCAAGTGTGGTTTTCCACATCCTCATCGAGTTTGCAACGAAGGCTCTCAGGGTCCTGTTGACCTTATACAACTCCAAGCATTCAGTGATCCATGTGTGTGGCATCGAGTTGCTTTCTTGTAATCAATCCAGGCTGTGCACAGGTTGGTATGTCGGGACCTGCAGTCTTGTGCGACTGTTCTGTAAACCAGTAGCTGATGTTTGGCACCTCTAGTATCTCTAACAATGCCTTTCTGTGCTTTGCTCATGTATTAATCCATGTGTCCACTTATCGTAGCCGCAATGATGCCTGACATGAGCTTCCATGTTGCGGAGAGACAGGTTATTGGCCGATAGTTGGAAGGAACTGCACCCTTTGAGGAATCCTTCATGATCAGGATTGTTCGCCCTTCGGTTAGCCATCCTGGGTGAGTCCCATCCATCAGCAACTGGTTCATTCGTGCTGCTAGGCGCTCGTGGAGTGGTGTGAGTTTCTTTAGCCAGTAGGTGTGGACCATATCCGGGCCTGGTGCCGTCCAGTTTTTCATACCTGAGACTCTTTCTTGTATGTCTGCCGCTGTGATGGTAACTGGGTTCTGTTCAGGGAGGTTGCTCTGCTCCTCTTTCAGAGTCACCAGCCATTGTGCACTGCTGTTATGTGCGACCTCCTTCTCCCATATGCCTTTCCAGTATCTTTCAGTTTCCAGCCTTGGAGGGTCTGCTCTGCTGTTAGAACCCTGCCACTGAGCGTACACTTTCGCAGGTTGTGTTGCGAACAGCGTGTTGATTCTTCTGGCCTCATTCTCTTTTGTGTACCTCTTTAGGCGACTGGACAGGGCCTGGAGCCTTTGTTTGGCAGTTTTGAGTGCTTCAGGTATGGTTATCTGCATGTACCTCTTGGGTATTGGCCTTTTATTCACACCTCTCTGGGTCTCCGTCAATTGACTCACATCTTTCCGAGCCGCCTTGATCTTGGCCTCCAACCGTCTTTTCCATGGTGGGTAATGAATCTCGTGGCTCTCATGGTTGCTCTTGTAGCCAAGCATGTCTAGGATCACTGATGCTGAGGTGTATATCAGCTCATTGGTTTCCGTGATCGTTCCGGTCGGGATCGTTCTCAGTGCTGCATTCACAGTTTCCATGAGACTTTCAGGTGGTACTTCACATAGCCGTTGTAATCGGTGCCTTCGTTGCCCAGTTTTCATTCTTGCCAAGATCTTATCTCTCAGGTCATTTGCTGCCTCGCTCAGCATTTCATTTATTGGGGCTGGCTTCCCAATCTCATTATTCATTGGGGCTTGCCTCCCAATCTCTGGTCGAACCTCTTCCTGTGATGTGTAGGCTGGGGCCCTTCACCTCGGAATTTGTGTTGTACCTCATCAATCTCAAATTGTGATAGCAATTGCCGTTTGTGGATATTGGAACACTGAGCTACTAGTTGTTTCGTGGTCAACCGTGACTGTGGGTTTCGAAGTAACCATTCAGCCCCCATTCTCCGCATGTAACCCCTCTGACTAGGGTTGCTTGAGTAGTAGCATTCCAACAGAGCCATGTTATCGCATCTCGTCCATCTCCGCTTTGTTCCAGTAGCCCATTTTTCATCAGGGTGTCATCAGAGAGAGAGAGAGAGAGAGAGAGAGAGAGAGAGAGAGAGAGAGAGAGAGAGAGAGAGAGAGAGAGAGAGAGAGTAGAGAGATAGAGATGGAGCGATAGAGAGATAGAGAGAGAGAGAGAGAGAGATGGAGATATATATATATAGAGAGAGAGATAGAAAGAGATAGAGAGAAGAGAATCATGAAACACTAGACGTGATGTTATTCTGTCCATTTGTGCCAATGAATGGTCCTCACATGAGATTAGCCTTGACGTTGAGAGTGGTGTGGGAGCTGTGCCTCAGGGATGGGAGGTTGTGAATTTGGGACACATCGTCAGTAGTGTGCCAAAGAATCATTGGGTGTTTCGGCCTTTTAATCACTCGACACCCTCATCGATGGTGCCCAGCGACAGGTTGATCACGCCCGCGCTTGTGTCCCATGCCCAATCAGATGTTCAGAAGCTGGTGGGGGGGGGGGGGGGTCTTAGGTTGCTGACCTATTAGCCCAACAAGGGTCCTTCCTCTTCATCAAGTTCCAGTGGCTGCTTCTTTCTGCCGCTTCAGAGAGTGACCTAACTGTGTGCCGCAGAGCCTGTCCATGGCTACCCAGGACTTTTAGCAGCCTGATGGTGGAGGAAGCCACAAACCCTCTGCAACCAACTGCAATTGGATATACCTTGGTTTTCCAGCCCGCTGTTGCGCATCCACTGCGAGTTCGGCGTAGCGCAGCTTCTTGCGCTCATAGGCCTCTTCAACAGAGTTTTCCCATGGGACTGTGAGTTCTGCGATGTAGACAGCCTTGGGTGAAGGGGACCAGAGCACCAAGTCTGGTCTGAGGGTGGTGGCTGCAATCTCCGCTGGGAAAACCAATTGCTGGCCAATGTCAACCCGCATCTCCCAATCGCGGGCTCTGGACAGCTGTCCAACTTCTGGTTTGGCAGGAGGATGGTTGGGTTTTTCTGTTGCTCTCGGATGAAAATAAATGGTGCTGTGCTGGACGTGGTGGCTCTTATTGGCAAGGAGTTGATTGTATTCCTCTTGCTCTCAAGCACAACTGCCAAACTCTTCAGGACCTGGTTGTGCCTCCAGGTGTAGCAGCCTTGTGTGAGGTTGGTCTTACAACCGGTCAGGATGTGTTTGAGAGTTCCTGGAGTTCGACAGAGGTCACAGGTTGGATCTTCGCCATATCATTGGTGGAGGTTTTTTGGAGATGGCAGCACATCATTGATAGCTCTGATGATGAAGCTGCTGTTGCTTGCCTCCATTTCCCAGAGATCCTTCCAGCTGGGCCTTCTCTTCTCCAGGCCTTCCCACCTCATCCATTGTCCCTGCTTGGCAAGAGAGACAGCCTGTGCAGTTCTTTCAGCTTCCTCTTGGCGGCGCACCTCTGCCATCACCATTTTCCTTCTTTCCGATGTTGAAGCCTTACGCCAAAAAGGTTTGTTTGGAAGGCCAAACCCCCCTCTTCCTCGCTGAACGTGTCCCACAATGTCGCTGTGCCTTAGGGTTGCTGTGGCCTTTATATATAATATATACATATATAAAAATCCTCGTCTCACCCACCATGGGTGGTGTCTGTCCCCATTTCAGCTCGGAAGTCCTCTACCAGAGGCCAGCTTGAGCTTGAGTAGTTCTGCGCAGTATCCGTGCTGTTCCAGAGCACTGCGCTTTTCTGGACCGAGATATCCGATGTTGTTCCCGGGATCTGTTGCAACCACTCGTCGGAGTTTTCACTGTTTTCGCAGGTCCCTTCTTTCTCTGACCAGTCTGTCTATCTCTTTCTGCCTCCTGGATTTGGTTGGTGGTGGTCTTGCATTGGCGGTTTTCCAGATGTCACTGCCCCGAGTGCTCCAACCACCACAGGCACGACTGTCACCTTTACCTTCCAGGCTCTCTCCAGCTCCTCTCTGAGCCCTTGGTATTTCTCGATTTTCTCATGTTCCTTCTTTCTGATGTTCCCATCACTCGGGACCGCTACATCCACGACAACGGCTTTCCTTTCCCCTTTATCTATGACCACGATATCTGGTTGGTTGGCCATTACCATCTTGTCAGTCTGTATCTGAAAGTACCATCCTCCTTGACAGGGTCCCACAGGATGTTTTGCTCGGTCATTCTCCACCACCTTGGGAGGTGTTTCCCATTTTGACCTTGGGGTTTCCAGTCCATACTGCACACAGATGTTTCGGTAGACTATGCCAGCCACCTGGTTATGGCGCTCCATGTAGGCTTTCCCTGCCAGCATCTTACACCCTGCAGTTACGTGTTGGATTGTCTCAGGTGCCTCTTTGCACAACCTACACCTTGGGTCTTGTCTGGTGTGGTATATTCTGTCCTATGTGCTCTGGTTCTCACGTGAGATTAGCAGGGCCTGCTCTTGGGCAGCCAGGATGAGTGCCTCTGTGCTGTCCTTTAGGCCAGCCCTCTCTAGCCACTGATAGGACTTCTTGAGATCAGCCACTTCTGCTATGGTTCGGTGGTACATCCCGTGTAGGGGCTTTTCCTCCCATGATTGTCCCTCTTCCAGCACCTCATCCTCCCTGCGTGTTGATGTCATCTTCCGGGATTGCGTAATTTTGCACCCTCGTGTGCCATTTGCTTTTTGGCGTAGCAAGCGGGTCGGATCACCCCCTGCCTTCTTACTCGCTGTGTTTTCTTTTATTTGTGAATAAACATCCTGCTTGGTTAGTACGTGTCTGTTTTGGGATCCCCATTGACTGAGACATTCTCTGAGTACATCATCCGTTGGAGCCTTCTCTTTGATGTATTCATGGAGCTTGGATGTTTCATCCTGGACAGTGGCTCTCACACTCACTAGTCCCCGGCCTCCTTCCTTACGGCTTGTGTACAGTCTCAGGGTGCTGGACTTGGGATGGAACCCTCCGTGCATGGTGAGGAGTTTTCGGGTCTTAACATCCGTGGTCTGAATCTCTTCCTTTGGCCACCTTATTATTCCTGCAGGGTATCTGATGTACGCACTCACGCGTCACATTGGCGTTCGAACATCAATCTGTGTTCGAACGCCGAAGCAAGAATATCTTGAATATTTTGTTCGAACACCGATTTGTTCGAACAATGAGGCGTTCGAGAACCGAGGTACCACTGTATATATATATATATATATATATATATATATATATATATATAAATCCTCGTCTCACCCACTGGCAGGGCATAGCTGTTTATTGCCCGGGTCTTGTTCTTGCCATTGAGCTGGCTTCTGAGGACTTGCCTCACCCGCTGGAGGTATTTGGTCGTAGCCGCTTTCCTTGTTGCTAATTCGAGGTTGCCATTGGCCTGTGGTATACCGAGGTACTTGTAGCTGTTTTCAATGTCTGCTATTGTTCCTTCAGGAAGTGAGACCCCTTCAGTGTGAACTACCTTGCCCCTCTTAGTCACCATCCGACGACATTTCTCCAGCCCGAATGACATTCCGATATCACTGCTGTAGATCCTGGTTGTGTGGATCAGGGAGTCTATGTCCCTTTCGCTCTTAGCATACAGCTTGATGTCATCCATGTAGAGGAGGTGACTGATCGTAGCTCCATTTCTGAGGCGGTATCCATAGCCTGTCTTGGCGATTATCTGGCTGAGGGGGGTTCAGTCCTATGCAGAACAGCAGTGGGGAGAGTGCATCACCTT
Source organism: Hippocampus bargibanti (assembly GCF_051943395.1). Classification (NCBI taxonomy): domain Eukaryota; kingdom Metazoa; phylum Chordata; class Actinopteri; order Syngnathiformes; family Syngnathidae; genus Hippocampus; species Hippocampus bargibanti. The sequence continues at coordinate 6,346,491 of NC_142743.1, read as the reverse complement.
GGTATATGCCACATTTGATGGACACTTGCGTTAGTGGCTTGCCATTGGCTTCAAGTGTGGTTTTCCACATCCTCATCGAGTTTGCAACGAAGGCTCTCAGGGTCCTGTTGACCTTATACAACTCCAAGCATTCATTGATCCATGTGTGTGGCATCGAGTCATATGCTGTCTTGTAATCAATCCAGGCTGTGCACAGGTTGGTATGTCGGGACCTGCAGTCTTGAGCGACTGTTCTGTCAACCAGCAGCTGATGTTTGGCACCTCTAGTATCTCTACTAATGCCTTTCTGTGCTTTGCTCATGTATTGATCCATGTGTCCACTTATCTTAGCCGCAATGATGCCTGACATGAGCTTCCATGTTGTGGAGAGACAGGTTATTGGCCGATAGTTGGAAGGAACTGCACCCTTTGAGGAATCCTTCATGATCAGGATTGTTCGCCCTTCGGTTAGCCATCCTGGGTGAGTCCCATCCATCAGCAGCTGGTTCATTTGTGCTGCTAGGCGCTCGTGGAGAGCTGTGAGTTTCTTTAGCCAGTAGGTGTGGACCATATCCGGGCCTGGTGCCGTCCAGTTTTTCATACCTGAGACTCTTCCTTGTATATCTGCCGCTGTGATGGTAACTGGGTTCTGTTCAGGGATGTTGCTGTGCTCCTCTTTCAGAGTCACCAGCCATTGTGCACTGCTGTTATGTGCGACCTCCTTCTCCCATATGCCTTTCCAGTATCTTTCAGTTTCCAGCCTTGGAGGGTCTGCTCTGCTGTTAGAACCCTGCCACTGAGCGTACACTTTCGCAGGTTGTGTTGCGAACAGCCTGTTTATTCTTCTGGCCTCATTCTCTTTCGTGTACCTCTTTAGGCGACTGGCCAAGGCCTGGAGCCTTTGTTTGGCAGTTTCGAGTGCTTCAGGTATGGTTATCTGCATGTACCTCTTGGGTATTGGCCTTTTATTCACACCTCTCTGGGTCTCCGTCAATTGACTCACATCTTTCCGAGCCGCCTTGATCTTGGCCTCCAACCGTCTTTTCCATGGTGGGTAATGAATCTCGTGGTTCTCATGGTTGCTCTTGTAGCCAAGCATGTCTAGGATCACTGATGCTGAGGTGTATATCAGCTCATTGGTTTCCGTGATCGTTCCGGTCGGGATCGTTCTCAGTGCTGCATTCACAGTTTCCATGAGACTTTCAGGTGGTACTTCACATAGCCGTTGTAATCGGTGCCTTCGTTGCCCAGTTTTCATTCTTGCCATGATCTTGTCTCTCAGGTCATTTGCTGCCTCGCTCAGCATTTCATTTATTGGGGCTGGCTTCCCAATCTCATTATTCATTGGGGTTTGCCTCCCAATCTCTGGTTGAACCTCTTCCTGTGATGTGGCAGCCTGGGGCCCTTCACCTCGGAATTTGTGTTGTACCTCATCAATCTCAAGTTGTGATAGCAATTGCCGTTTGTGGATATTGGAACACTGAGCTACTAGTTGTTTCGTGGTCAACCGTGACTGTGGGTTTCGAAGTAACCATTCAGCCCCCATTCTCCGCATGTAACCCCTCTGACTAGGGTTGCTTGAGTAGTAGCATTCCAACAGAGCCATGTTATCGCATCTCGTCCATCTCCGCTTTGTTCCAGTAGAACCATTTTTCATCAGGGTGCTCTGGTTCCCCAGCACCTGACGCAGACCTTGTTTGGCCGGGCGACGTCTGAGCCGGCATGTAATTCCATTTATTGTCTCTCATCATTGTATGAGGTAGGCATTAGCGTGAAGGGTCTTGCCCAAGGAACCACACTGGATGATGTCATTGTGCTCATTTTCTCAGCCACAAGTGGGATCGAAAAAAAAAAAAAAAAAAAATATATATATATATATATATATATATATATATATATATATATATATATATATATATATATATATATATATATATATATATATATATATATATTTTTTTCGAACACCGAAACCACCTCTTTGCTCCTGTCACTTGCGAGTTGACAGCAGGGGGGGGGGGCTGCTGCCTCTCCCGGCCCTTCTCCACCCGCTGTCATTCTCTAATTACGGATCACGGACACGGGGCATTTATACGGTTCGCGATCACCTCGCCAATGCCGGATGATTGACTCAACTCGCCACCGTACCTGAACTCTTCCTTCGATGCGCGAGTGTATCTGAGTTGAGTCAGGTATTTTCCCTGCGTCCCCTGCGTAAATTGATGTCATCTTCCGGGATTGCGTAATTTTGCACCCTCGTGTGCCATTTGCTTTTTGGCGTAGCAAGCGGGTCGGATCACCCCCTGCCTTCTTACTCGCTGTGTTTTCTTTTATTTGTGAATAAACATCCTGCTTGGTTAGTACGTGTCTGTTTTGGGATCCCAAACATTCCACTACGTTCCAACGAGTCATCTGCCGTCACTCTCGCTCGGAACGTGACAGCTTCGGATGACTTGGCTACAGGATGTTCTTTTCTCTTAAAATATCTATCCAATGACACTTGGTCTCACTCCCACAGCAACATCACTAGATTTCACAGCCTCCTTATTCTTTAATATCGTACTGATCGTAGATTTCGCCATGCTGTATTCCCTCGCCAGATCAGACACTTGCACACCTCCTTCATATTTCGCGATTATTTCTTTCTTAAACGCAATAGTTGTACGCACTACTTTTCTTTTGTCACTTTAAGCAGCACTTACTTTCTTTGGAGGCATGATTAGGGGCTAAAACACTTCGTACACCTATATTAAACGCTAGAGCAAAACGCAGCACGTCCGCTAGCGGCAACAGTTGGTCACGAACAGAGCGATACACCCGTGCGCCGCTCAGCTCCCCACCCTCACGTACGCACTCACGCGTCACATTGGCGTTCGAACATCAATCTGTGTTCGAACGCCAAAGCAAGAATATCTTGAATATTTTGTTCGAACACCGATTTGTTCGAACAATGAGGCGTTCGAGAACCGAGGTACCACTGTATATATATATATATATATATATATATATATATATATATATATATATATATATATATATATATATATATATATATATATATATATATATATATATATATATATATATACAGTAAAGTCTCGTTATATCGATATTCAAGGGAGTCCGAAAAAATATCGATATAACCGGGACTATCGATATATCCGATCCTGCGCCGAACTGCATTAAACAAAAGCCGCCAAAAGAGGGCAGCCAAGCGCCATATAAGAAACGGAGCTGGCCATTAGCTCCCCTTTTTTTTGGGTAAGAGATGTTCCCCCAATGTTGCCTCAAAATGGCACATATAATTCTTTAATGATTGTAAACATGTATGCTTTAATCTTCAGAACTACAGTGTATTTGAAACATATTCATAACTGGATGTCTAACAAGAAAGCATATTATCCGAATCTGAAGCCATTGTTTGGATTCACAAGCAATGCAAGACGTCTTGGCGTTAAGTCATTTTTATTTGCATTTGAATAAAAAGTGACATCGGCTGTCCTTTAATACACAGTATGGAATGTTAATAATTTTCAAAATCATCGCGCTTCAGCAGACAAAACAAGAAACATTGTTGCAAAAAACGATTGCATTCATATACAGTACAGTGGGCATGTACATAACACAACAGGGAAACTGCAACGCTTACATCTTACTGTATTATGTATACAATTTAAAAAAGTCATCAATCTTCTTCTGCTTCCCATTTTTACCTTTTAACACAAACACTTCAATCTCGTCTGCTACACACGAGCTAGCGTCTGAAAATGAAAATGGCTCTGCTACACGGGTGCTGGGCACGTAACCAAGTCACCTGACCAAGTCGACCAATGGTGCGACTGATGGCGTGACACGTAACTAAGACACGTGACCAAGTTCACCAATGGCGCGACCGATGGCGTGTCACGTGACAAAGTCACACGGCCAAGTCGACCAATAGCGCGACCGATGGCGGCTCATGTGACCAAGTCGACCAATGGCGCGACCGATGGCGGCTCACGTAACAAGACACGTGACCAAGTTGACCAATGGCGCGACGGATATATCGATGTAAACAACAAAAATGGCCGGCGGGGGATGAAAAGGAGCACCATAATAACCGGATTATCGTAACAACCGGGTATCGTACTAAACGGTACTAATTATACATAAAAAGACTAGAAATGTGCAAGGGAAATGAAAATAATATCGTAATAAGCGGTACTATCGATATAACCGATATCGATATAACGAGACTTTACTGTATATATATATATATATATATATATATATATATATACTCCCTATATATATACTCCCTATATATATACTCCCTGGAAAGGAGAGGAATGAAGATCAGTCGCAGCAAGACGGAATATATGTGTGTAAATGAGAGGGATCCAAGGGCAAGAGTGATGCTACAAAGAGAAGAGATAAAGAAGGTGGAGGATTTTAAGTACTTGGGTCAACTGTCCAGAGCAATGGAGAGTGTGGAAAAGAGGTGAAGAAGCGTGTCCAGGCAGGCTGGAGCGGCTGGAGAAAAATGTCAAGTGTAATGTGTGATAGAAGGGTTTCAACGAGGATGAAAGGAAAACTGTATAAAACAGTGGTGAGACCCGCCATGATGTTTGGACTGGAGACAGTGCTGCTCAAGAAAAGACAGGAAGCAGAGCTGGAGGTAGCAGAGCTGAAGATGTTGAGGTTTTCTTTGGGAGTGACCAGGTTGGATAGGATCAGGAATGAGTATTTTAGAAGGACAACTCATATTAGAGGCTTTGGAGAGAAAGTCAGAGAGGCCAGACTGACATGGTTTGGACATGTCCAGAGAGAGAGCAACTATATCGGGAGAAGGATGCTGAGCCTTGAACTGCCAGGCAGGAGACAGAGAGGAAGACCGAAGAGGAGGTTTATGGATGTGGTCAAAGAGGACATTAAGGTAGCTGATGTGAGAGAAGAGGATGCGCAAAACCGGGTTAGATGGAGGACATTGATTTGCTGTGGCGACCCCTGAAGGGAAAAGCCGAAAGGAAAAGAAGAAGACTACCTCACTTTACATATGTCACTACCTCACTTTCCATTCGGAAATTACATGTATTGTCTGTGGTCAATTGTATGTCTTTTTAGCCACGTTATAAGTGCCTTGCATGCCTTGCACGCTGGGTCGGAGAGGACATTTAATTCATCTGTGCTGTATGTCATGCATATTAGCATATTTGACAATAAAGCTGACTTTGACTTTGACTTGATAAAACTGTTACAAAACAGACCAATGATGACTTTAGACAGCACTGGCCTGTGTCTTAACTTCTGGAGGAATATTGATTTACTGTCCCATTTTATATAGGGAAGGAAGAAGTAAAAATGAAAGTAAAAAAGTGGACAGAAGAAGAAATCCACACTGTGGAGAAAACCTTGATGGACTCCATCAGATCTCTCAAGGTTCCATGCAAAGACGAATGCATGAACTGCATTAAGGCTTCACCAGAAGAATTGAAAGGGAGAACTTGGAAGGGAGTGAAAAACTGCATTGATAAATTAATGAGAATGTCCGCAAAACGCAGGTAAGGTTAGGTTTGGCAGCTGGAACAATGCATTGTTTTCATGTATGTTATATGTGTCATGTGCACTTGTTTCTGGCACATTCCAATACAACACAGAGACAATAGCTTTCATTTCAACATATTGAGTGTTTTTTTTTCTTGAATATTTGTCGAATTAACTTCTGGACACACCGATTTGGTCCAGCACTTTTATTTAAATCTTGAACGTTTTACACACAGATGTTAATATGAAAGCAATTTGTATTTATTTTCTTACCACAATGTCTTCAATGTTTGAAATCTCAGGTTGATGTATTTCAATTATTAAAAAGATCGGAGGCTGCCAGTGAAATTGGTACGTGAGCAGTGTTAATTTACTTGATTCTCTTTTATAAGATGGCGCTCGAGTCGGCAACCGTCAGCAAGTGCTCTCATGAGCCTTGCTTTTTTTGTTGTTTTTGTCTTGTTTTTGTTTTTGTTGTTTTCTTTTGTCACTTTGTGTCGTTGTGCGTCGTGTGGAACGGATACGGATTGTTTTTCAGCATTTTTGTCCAAGACATTCATCATGGAGGAGACTGTGCTGAGCAGTTGCGCCTTTTCGGCAGCATGAATGTGCCAGTACTGTTTTTGTTTGTGACAAAAGTCGGTGCAGTTTCACTGTCATCGCTGGACAGCTCTGGGGCGATTGTGCTTTTTTGAGCTGGTAATGGGCAGCATCTTCACAGCCCCGCTTTGTTCAGCGAAAAGGTCGGTGCTGTTGGACAGTCTGCGGCTGGATGGATACATGGCTTGAGGAGCCCGCGGTAAGAATGAAGGAGCGTCAGCGCAGAGCTCCGATGCATATATGGAACTGTCGCGGGTTGGAATTGAAGCGAATTTATGAGGGACAGGATATGTGAGACTATCTCTGTTCGTCAACGGCTGCGTGTTTGATTTCACATTTAGCTTGTAGTCGACGTGCACATTCCACCATGATGTCCCTGATCCACTGGTGAAGAGACACTTTGATCCTCTCCTCTTTCATCTGGAACTGCTTTATGTAACAAAGAAGGTACAGAAAGTGCTTAAGAATGAATGTCTCTCTGTGTTGTCATGTTATTTGTTATTTAGTTTTTTTGTTCTTTTGACTTCAAAACGGCGCCGCGAGAGTGGCTGCCTTTCCAGCAGCTTCTGTATTTTGCTTTTCTACTTTCATTTCTTTCATAACTTTGCTGCTGTGAAATGTAAATTTCTCCACTGCGAGACTAATAAATGCAAATCCAATCCAATCCAATAAATATGCAAGAAAAAGTATGTTTGTTCTAGCAACTTAGATTGAAAATTGAGAAAATTAAAACATTGTCATTTAGGTCCGATCTGCACAGGTTGTTAGTCAATATGTAATCAAAAGACAAGAGATATTTCCATAGATTAAACATACAAATCTAAAAACTACACAAAGAGCACATCAAGTGTTGGAACTCAGCACATTTATGAAACAAACATTTGCTGGCAGCACCAATGGGATGTAATTCACAGATAAATAATAAAGAATAGCACATTGAAAATTCCAATACTGGATGCAGTCAAACTTTTGGTTGTGACAGAACCTGGCAGACCTACATCTGGTGCTCGATTATTCTGTCGGATATCGTGTCAGAAAATGGGAGGGGGCTTGCACCCAGTTGTGCATGTGAACAAAATATTTCACAATTTTTGTGTTAAAAAATATACGACCATGGCTCCTGCAAAACACAATTGCTGACCTTAAAGGCTCTAAATATCGTCTCTTGAAAAAAAATAAGCGCCACCTGCTGGTAGTTTTCGTTTGACGTGATTCGTTAAGTCCCCATGGAGTTGCGAAAAACCTGGAAAAATTAAATCAAGAATTATGCCATTTTAAAGTGATTCCTGAGTGAGCACAGGCTAAAACAATTTGGGTCCTAAAATCCAATTTTTATGAGTTTCATAAATATGTTTTTTCATGTTTGAAATTGGGTTCCCACGGGTCAAAACTTTTGCACGCCATGTCCCGACTATGTAACAAAACGTGCATGCGTGTGTGCGTGTGTTTGCGTGCGTGCGCGCGCGTGTGTGTGTACGCGTGTATGTGTGTGTGCGTGTGTCCATGGACGGCGCTACAGTACAGTACTTATATTACGCATTTGCACGCGTGGGAATGCGTCAGGCTGAGACACACTTGAAAGACATTAAAGGTGCAGACTTGAAAGGTGCACTTGGGAGGCGCATTTGAGGGAGCACTTCAAATGCGTACGTACACACGCCGTCGCCACACAAACTCCACGCAGTAAGCTGGAATTGTACCCGGTACCTCGTTTTGCTCACCACTCGGTACCCGGCCGCCCCCATCTTACACTTATTTTAAGTCTTTTATATATCGTGTAACGTCCAGTGCTTGTTATTTGAGTGTTTGAGGGCTGGCCTAGTCGAGGGAGTGTGATGTCGCAGAGAGAGAGGAGCCACAATTAGCTGGTCCGCTAGGAGTCTGAGAGCGATTAGCATAGGCGTGAGTTGTGCCATCAACAACTTCTGTATAAATGTGCTAACTTCTACGTTTGCTTAATATAAGCCTGACCACCTGTGCCGGCGACTGTACGCATCCTTTAGCACGCATTACAATACCCTGTTTTATATTTTCTCCGTATTTAAAGAGTGTTTGCAGTTTGGCATGAATGTTTTTCTTTGTGTATCTTTTTTGTTGAAAGAGTGAGATTTTTATTCAGCCAGCCAGCCATTTTACTGGACAAAAGAGAATTAACGTTTGCCATTTGGTACATAAATGAGGTGTACATGCCCATACTGTATTTCTTGTTAACCTACTACCAAACAACGGCACTAGATGGCAACATTGTTTTCCTTCACATCTTCCTCATCTGTTCTAGACTCACAAAGTAGTTGTTTGGGAACATCGCTCGAAACGCCTCCATTGCACGGAGAGTCTGTGTTCGATTGGCGATGCTTGATTATTTTTGCCTTTCCGCTTACCAATCGTTGTTTTGTGGTTTTTTTTCATACATTAGGAATCGAGTCAGTTGTCAACAGGCTCAGCAACACGGTTAAGAGTTGGCCACTCGATGACACTCGTTTTTACATACTGTATTGTGGTGTGGAAAGAGTTTGATTTATTTCGGGAAAATACAGTTTGTTGTCCTGGGTAAGTTATTTTGTTGTTTTGATTTTCGCAAGCCTGTTTTAATCGTGGCGAGGTAACATTCGACCATCGAGGACTTGACTTGCCAACACTGGGATTTAAGTTGTAGAAGAAAGCTAACCACTTTCTCTTTCGTGTACCCTGTATTTGTCAACGTTGTAGAGTTGAGAAATAATGTCAATTGATGTTGGTATTCGAATCTACGTTTGCTCAATTAGCAGCGTGTATGATTCGTCAGCATTGCCTAATATTTGTCAAGACCTCGTAAAGTCATTTGAAGCACAGACGTTTATGTCTCCTTATACTTGGCTCACAGGTCATACACCAAAAGCTACCACTGCCGTCTGCTTGACAACAAAAGCCTTTTATGATGGCTGTTATTGTACATTAGTTAAATACTCCAAACAGTATATTCCAACACATTTAGGTGTGTCGTTTTGTTTTTTATTTAAAATATTGTTGTGGTATTTTTACAGAAGTCGCCTGAGAATCTTGATGACGTGAAACATGACTCTGGAGTGCGCAGTTGGACGTCCCTTGCTGCACTGAATGGGTCTGAGAATACAAGGTATGCACTTTGCCTGTAAATGTGACCTCATTATCAAGCGGTTTCCCAAGCTACAAATGGTGTTATGTGAGTACAAAGTCCAGACAGATTGACAGAAGAGGAGGGATTTTTTTTCTTAATTGCGAAACTGAGTAGAATAAAATTAAATGTGTGTGTGTGTGTTTGTGTGTGTATAGATAGAGAGATAGAGTGTGAGAGAGAGAGAGAGAGAGAGAGAGAGAGAGAGGGATGGATGGATGGACTGATGGACGGATAGATGGATGGACGTCCGGACGGACCGGACCGGTAGTTAAGTGGTTGGCACACCGGCTTCACAGTGCAGAGGTCGCCGTTTCGCGTCCCAGTCCGGCCTCCCTGTGTGGAGTTTGCATGTTCTCCCCGGGCCCGCATGGGTTTTCTCTGGGTCCTCCGGTGTCCTCCCACACTCCAAAAACATGCATGGCAGGCAGATTGACCCCTCCAAATTGTTCCTCAGTGTGAGTGTGAGAGTGACTGATGACTGATGTACAGTGAGACCTCAACTTACGAACTTAATTGCTTCCCAGACAGAGTGTGTAAGGCGAAAAGTGTGTATCTAAAAAAAAATCCCATAGGAAACCATTAAAATGGGAATAATCCGTTTCCGGGTTTCCATAAAATATACTTTTCAACTAAATAAGCCTTAAAACTACACACAACCTACCTTATCCTATGTATAATAAATGTGCTATTGTATTGTAATGAAAGAAATACACTGCACTGTATAATAAAGTCACTTTATTTACATTTGTGATGGTCATTGATGGCTCTTAATTGACACCTGTTGCTTTCTGACTTGTAAGGTCTTACGAAACTGAGGCATCACATTATCATTCATCATGTTGATGATTCTTATAGCCTTTTCTGAATCGAACTGTTCAATAAAAGCCTCCACATCAACTGTTGAATGGCCTGCTTCTGCTTGTCCTCTTGAAGGCAAATCAAATTCTCTGTGTTGATGACCTCATTATGGTCAGCATCTTCTATCGCATCTTGACAGGGGGGTGCGTTCAAGTGTAGCAACACAAAAACGTTGGCAAGTGTTTGTCACCGCTCATTCAGTTGTTACACAATGCTTTCCAAACAGCCTAGAGTCATAAGAAGTTGTGCGCTATTCTCGAACCTGAACGCACCCCAAGTCTTGCATGACAAACAAACAGCGCAGAGTAGACGTGTTCGGCTGGGAGTTTCTTCAATTTATTCATAGTAACGCACCACATTTGAACTGAGGCTGAACACGAGCCTGTGGTGTTTATTCCCATCCCATAATAGTAAAATTATCAGCAAAAAGCTCCAAGTAGGCGATCGACGTGTGCATTCAATGAGAAGTGATATGGAAAGTAGCGCTGTCTGGAGCGCGGTTCGGTCGTGTGCTACCGCCGAAGATCACTTTTGCCAGATCCGAAGGTCGTGTGCTTGATGGACCGGCCGTGGTGGATGTGTATTATGAAAATAGTGCTTATTATAAGGCTTAATTTTCATAAATTTGACGTTCGTATGATGAACAGTCCGTATTATAAGGCGTTCGTAAGTTGAGGTCTTACTGTACTTCTTTGTGTGCAACCGATTCAGGGTGTCCCCCGCCTTGTGCCCAAGACAGCTGATATATATATATATATATATATATATATGTCGGAAAATATATCGATATAACCGGACTATCGATATATCCGATCCTGCGGCATGTAAATTTTCTCCTTGCGTTCATAGAAATAGTATCGTAATAAGCAGTACTATCGATATCAGAATCAGAATCAGAATCATCTTTATTGCCAAGTATGTAGGACACACAAGGAATTTGTTTCCGGTAGAACACGCTGCACTAGTATCGTTGTCAAAAAAACTGCTAAGTGGCACTATACAGTTCCATTTTGGCTACTGTTGAAAGAGTTCAAAGAGTTAATGGCTTGGGGGAAGAAGCTGTTATAACCGATATCGATATAACGAGACTTTACTGTGTATGTATGTATGTATGTATGTATGTATGTATGTATATACAGTAAAGTCTCGTTATATCGATATTCAAGGGAGTCCGAAAAAATATCGATATAACCGGGACTATCGATATATCCGACCCTGTTTGCATGTAATTTTCTCCGTGCGTGCATAGAAATAGTATCTATATAACCGGGACTATCGATATATCCGATATCGATATAACGAGACTTTACTGTATATATATATATATATATATATATATATATATATATATGATTTTATTTTTTAATCTAAACACATTCTAGGGGACAAAGCACACTACGCATACATGTTCACTAGTGCTGAGTGATATGGCACTTTTGAGAAATGGAATAGGCAAATTAGCTCTCCAGAAACAAGGCTTCAAGACTATTATTACTCAAATGTGGAGAAAGTTGCAGAACTCTGTGACTAATGAGAGGAGATACCGATCTCGTGCACAAGTTTTCAGATGAAGGAAAAGGTTTCCCTTTAGACCCATGTTTTCAATGCATGTTTAAATGTTTCCTTTGTTGAAGTCAATAGAAGAAAGGGATTTTGCAACTACTAGTAACCCGCTTTGCGAGGTTCCTATCTCGATACTCAGGCCATCCTTTAATTACCAGGAATATACTTCTCCCGTATGCATAACACAAGTTATTTTGGTAGCTTCTGCCCAGATAATGTCAACTAGATTTAGCTGACAATTTAGGCTATGTTTGATGCAAACAAAGTCATGTGATGATCACTGATTGAGCACTGTTTTTGGGAAGATAACGCATAAACAATGACCAACCCCCAACATTATACAGAATAGCTGTGTCCAAAGTATTTAGCGGTGGCTCTGATTTTGTGTTTGACTAATGTTGCTGATTCACCATCTTTAAAGAAAGATACCCCCGGTGCATTTTTAAGGTGCCCCCCCCCCCCCCTCCTCCCCAAAAAAACACATCTGTAGTCAGTATTTGCCCTTTTGACTCTTACTCGGAATTACTGTAATTAGGTTACATCTTGGTAACTTTTAGAATACTGTATTCCGAAGCAATTTTTATCAAGTTAATACAGATGGCTCGAAACTGGGGTTTAAATTAAACAAGAAAAATAGCACACTGTAAAAGGGGACGTGTTGGGATGCAACTATTGATTATTTTGGGATTTTAGAATCCCACTGAACATCCTATCAGACATATCAAGTGTATTTGTATAAAATATAGTTTTTTTGAGTCAAGGATTTAAAGACAAAAAGGGAGAATAAAACATTTCACTTAACTCATTCATTGCCAGATGTGCAAAAATGTTTCCACTCCAGTGCCAGGGGTCTTTTGTCATTTTCACTCAAATTGCAGAATTTTGAGTTTTAGGAATACATAAACATTCAAGACAGTGTAAGAAACCTTAGACTCTCTTCTTTAATCAGAGTGTTCTATTCTAGGTAATTTGGATCTGGAGATATCGGCTGTTAAATTCAGGTGGTTTCAGCCCAAACATCTGATTTTCCCCAAAAAGCTGAGAAAATGAGCCTTTTCTGCTGAAAAGCAAATTCAAGCAGAAATGTGATCAAGGACCATATGTTTAACTTTGAGTGACGACATAAACATCTCGACAGTTGTTTATTTCTATGAAACAACAAATGAAACAATACTTTTGATGAGAAAACTACATTTATTTAGATTCATAACATCAGATTCAGAACCAGAAATACAGGATAAAAATCTATTTCCAGAGGCCTGCATGTGTGTGAAATACGTACACGTAGCTAAATACAGGTGCGTGTGTGTGTGTGTACATATGTGTGCATGTGCGTGTGTGTGTGTTTGGGTGGGTGGTCTGGCCTGCTTTTGCTGGTTTGTCATGTATCGGGCAAAGTATCTGGGCTTTGAGTCACCCAAGAGACCACCCTCAGTTAGTTGTGCAGCAATGCTGCCATTCCAATACTGTGCCAGCGTAGACTGCTTGTAATTGTGACTAAAATGCTTCACCATGATCGCCACTCTCTCCTTCATTAAAACCCTGAAAGGAAGGCCCGCCTCCTCCGTGTTCTTCACGGGGTGATGGGAGACTGCTTTTTTGGAGCAAAGCGCAACTGTTCCCCTCTCGGGTTAGGGAAATACATTACCGACAGTTTTAAAATTCACACACAAGATAGATCGGGACTTGATCTTCACTCTCCCGCCCCCAAAAAAAGTGAAACACAAAGAAACTCATGAATGGTGTTGCACGGCATATTTTTAATTCCCGAATAAATTTGTGAATGGCAGCGAATGAGTTGACAAACAAAGGGAAGATAGTTTGTCTTTTAATCATCTAAATTATACAGTCTCTGTTTCTCAAATTTACAGTGTGTCTAGCAGCAAAAAAATCTTATGGCGCAACATTTTACAACTTAGCATTTATTGGATCAATGACGCGGCTGTACCAAACCTTTTTTTTTTCATTATCCTGCATGTTGACAAACAATTTTATTTCACAGGCCACATAAAATAATGTGGTGGGCCGCATCTGGCCCTGGGGCCTGGAGTTTAACATCAACATAAGGCATTACTTGAAAAAAGAGAGAAGAGGAATGCAAGTGTCAATCGATGGTCAAATTACCGGAGGGTCCAGTGATGCAGTAGTTGGTGTGCGGTCTGTTTGAAAGGCAAACACCTTTGTCTGCGTCTTGAAATGCGGTAAAACAGGTAGTGGCAGTTTGGTTTCACTTGGGTTTCTTTTCCCTCTTGTTGGTTAAATTCATCACAAGTCAGGCTCAGGAAGAGCTTTGAGCAGCTGAAATCGAGATGCCTAGTTTCATTTTGTCTTTATTTGTGTCTTGTAATGCTTTGTAATGGTAATAATGAATACTTTGGTTGTCATAAAATGCAGTAGTTATTCCCATTCAAATGAATGTCTTCGGTCCCTCTGGATATTTTAAAAACATTAAATTTATGGATTTGGAATAAGAACCCTCAAAAGTGTTGAATTCTAAAATCAGGGTCTAAATTTTGTCTGGAGAGGCCCTAAAAGTTGGCGAAGCAGGTCGGAAATTATGCACAAAACTATAATCATGTTTTGAATGAGATTACAGTAAAGTCTCGTTATATCGATATCGGATATATCGATAGTCCCGGTTATATCGATACTATTTGTATGCACGCACGGAGAAAATTACATGCAAACAGGGTCGGATATATCGATAGTCCCGGTTATATCGATATTTTTTCGGACTCCCTTGAATATCGATATAACGAGACTTTACTGTATTTTCTGTAACTCTGCTGTAATGCTGAACAGATTTCACAGTAGCTTTGAGAGAGTCAGGTGGTATTGAGTCAAGACATTGAGTTTCAACTGCTGATACAAATCTGTTCTAGGCTTTTTTTTGAGCTACTGTGTCAATTTATGTCATGGTAATGACATTTATTCCTCGGTGATTTTAAGTCAAAATGACCTTTGGAGTTGAGTTTATCGTCAGTCATACGCTCATAGTGCACTCAGTGTTTTTAGTTTGAGTGTGCGTGTGTGTACTGTGTGTACTGTATGGGTGTAAGTATAGTTTATGTACATCATTTAACAAGAATGCTTCAAATATTGAATCTCTCACATTTACTTTGCAGTAACAGTGACATTGTTACAATGCACTTTTCACACAGACATGCACACACACATAATTTTAAATGAATCACCAGTTAATCTGCACACGGGAGAAATGGAGAAACAGGCCCTCACATCCTTCCCGAGGACAAAACCTAGGCGCTGGTTTAGATGTGTACGATACTTTCGTCATATATATATATATATATATATATATATATATATATATATATATATATATATATATATATATATATATATATATATAATTACATGCAAACAGGGTCGGATATATCGATAGTCCCGGTTATATCGATATTTTTTCGGACTCCCTTGAATATCGATATAACGAGACTTTACTGTATATAAAATCCTCGCCTCACCCCTCATGGGTGGTGTCTGTCCCCCATTTTTTAGCTCGGGTCCTCTACCAGAGGCCCGGAAGCTTGAGGGTTCTGCGCAGTATCCGTGCTGTTCCCTGCACTGCGCTTTTCTGGACCGAGATATCCAATGTTGTTCCCGGGATCTGTTGCAACCACTCGTCGAGTTTGGGGGTCACTGTCACTGCCGAGTGCTCCGACCACCACAGGCACGACTGTGACCTTAACCTTCCAGGCTCTCTCCAGCTCTTCTCTGAGCCCTTGGTATTTCTCGAGTTTCTCATGTTCCTTCTTTCTGATGTTTCCATCACTCGGGACCGCTACATCCACGACAACGGCATTCCTTTCCCCTATATCTATGACCACGATATCTGGTTGGTTGGCTATTACCATCTTGTCAGTCTGTATCTGGAAGTCCCACAGGATCTTTGCTCATTCTCTACTACCTTGGGAGGTGTTTCCCATTTTGACCTTGGGGTTTCCAGTCTATACTCCGCACAGATGTTTCGGTAGACTATGCCAGCCACCTGGTTATGGCACTCCATGTAGGCTTTCCCTGCCAGCATCTTACACCCTGCAGTTATGTGTTGGATTGTCTCAGGTGCCTCTTTGCACAACCTACACCTTGGGTCTTGTCTGGTGTGGTATATCCCTGCCTCTATGGCTCTGCTGTTCAGGGCCTGCTCTTGAGCAGCCAGGATGAGTGCCTCTGTGCTGTCCTTTAGGCCAGCCCTCTCTAGCCACTGATAGGACTTCTTGAGATCAGCCACTTCTGCTATGGTTCGGTGGTACATCCCGTGTAGAGGCTTTTCCTCCCATGATTGTCCCTCTTCCAGCACCTCATCCTCTGTTCCTCATTGGCTGAGACATTCTCTGAGTACATCATCCGTTGGAGCCTTCTCTTTAATGTATTCATGGAGCTTGGATGTTTCATCCTGGACAGTGGCTCTCACACTCACTAGTCCCCGGCCTCCTTCCTTGCGGCTTGTGTACAGTCTCAGGGTGCTGGACTTGGGATGGAACCCTCCGTGCATGGTGAGGAATTTTTCGGGTCTTAACATCCGTGGTCTGAATCTCTTCCTTTGGCCACCTTATTATTCCTGCAGGGTATCTGGTCACTGGCAGGGCATAGCTGTTTATTGCCCGGGTCTTGTTCTTGCCATTGAGCTGGCTTCTGAGAACTTGCCTCACCCGCTGGAGGTATTTGGTCGTAGCCGTTTTCCTTGTTGCTAGTTCGAGGTTGCCATTGGCCTGTGATATACCGAGGTACTTGTAGCTGTTTTCAATGTCTGCTATTGTTCCTTCAGGGAGTGAGACCCTTTCAGTGTGGACTACCTTGCCCCTCTTAGTCACCATCCGACTACATTTCTCCAGCCCGAATGACATTCCGATATCACTGCTGTAGATCCTGGTTGTGTGGATCAGGGAGTCTATGTCCCTTTCGCTCTTAGCATACAGCTTTATGTCATCCATGTAGAGGAGGTGACTGATCGTAGCTCCATTTCTGAGGCGGTATCCATATCCTGTCTTGGCGATTATCTGACTGAGGGGGTTCCGTCCTATGCAGAACAGCAGTGGGGAGAGTGCATCACCTTGGTATATGCCACATTTGATGGACACTTGCGTTAGTGGCTTGCCATTGGCTTCAAGTGTGGTTTTCCACACCCTCATCGAGTTTGCAACAAAGGCTCTCAGGGTCCTGTTGACTTATACAATTCCAAGCATTCAGTGAGCCATGTGTGTGGCATCGAGTCATATGCTTTCTTGTAATCAATCCAGGCTGTGCACAGGTTGGTATGTCGGGACAAGCAGTCTTGTGCGACTGTTGTGTCAACCAGCAGCTGATGTTTGGCACCTCTAGTATCTCTACTAATGCCTTTCTGTGCTTTGCTCATGTATTGATCCATGTGTCCACTTATCTTAGCCACAATGATGCCTGACATGAGCTTCCATGTTGTGGAGAGACAGGTTATTGGCCGATAGTTGGAAGGAACTGCACCCTTTGAGGAATCCTTCATGATCAGGATTGTTCGCCCTTCGGTTAGCCATCCTGGGTGAGTCCCATCTATCAGCAACTGGTTCACTTGTGTTGCTAGGCGCTCGTGGAGAGCTGTGAGTTTCTTTAGCCAGTAGGTGTGGACCATATCCTGGTGCCGTCCAGTTTTTCATACCTGAGACTCTTTCTTGTATATCTGCCGCTGTGATCTGTGAACTGGGTTCTGTTCAGGGAGGTTGCTGTGCTCCTCTTTCAGAGTCACCAGCCATTGTGCACTGCTGTTATGTGCGACCTCCTTCTCCCATATGCCTTTCCAGTATCTTTCAGTTTCCAGCCTTGGAGGGTCTGCTCTGCTGTTAGAACCCTGCCACTGAGCGTACACTTTCGCAGGTTGTGTTGCGAACAGCGTGTTGATTCTTCTGGCCTCATTCTCTTTTGTGTACCTCTTTAGGCGACTGGACAGGGCCTGGAGCCTTTGTTTGGCAGTTTCGAGTGCTTCGGGTATGGTTATCTGCATGTACTTCTTGGGTATTGGCCTTTTATTCACATCTCTCTGGGTCTCCGTCAATTGACTCACATCTTTCCGAGCCGCCTTGATCTTAGCCTCCAACCGTCTTTTCCATGGTGGGTAATGAATCTCGTGGCTCTCATGGTTGCTCTTGTAGCCAAGCATCTCTAGGATCACTGATGCTGAGGTGTATATCAGCTCATTGGTTTCCGTGATCGTTCCGGTCGGGATCGTTCTCAGTGCTGCATTCACAGTTTCCATGAGACTTTCAGTTGGTACTTCAAATAGCCGTTGTAATCGGTTTCTTAGTTGCCCAGTTTTCATTCTTGCCATGATCTTATCTCTCAGGTCAGTTGCTGCTTCGCTCAGCATTTCATTCATTGGGGCTGGCTTCCCAATCTCATCATTTATTGGGGCTTGCCTCCCAATCTCTGGTCTAGCCTCTTCCTCTGATGTGGCAGCATGGGGCCCTTCACCTTGGAATTTGTGTTGTACCTCATCAATCTCAAGTTGTGATAGCAATTGTAACCATTCAGCCCCCATTCTCCGCATGTAACCCCTCTGACTAGGGTTGCTTGAGTAGTAGCATTCCAACAGAGCCATGTTATCACATCTCGTCCATCTCCGCTTTGTTCCAGTAGCCCATTTTTCATCAAGGTGCTCTGGTTCCCCAGTACCTGACACAGACCTTGTTTGGCCGGGCGACGTCTGAGCCGGCATGTCATTCCATTCATTGTCTCTCATCATTGTATGAGGTAGGCATTAGCGTGAAGGGTCTTGCCCAAGGACCCACACTGGATGATGTTTTTGTGCTCATTTTCTCTGCCACAAGTGGGATTCGAACGCTCGTCTCCCATATGCCAAACCGATGCCTTATCAGTATATATACTGTACTTCTTTGAAGGGTATGTCAGTGAACTAAAATTTTACTCGTAGCTTTGGCCCTATATATATATATATATATATATATATATATATATATATATATATATATATATATATATATAGTAAAGTCTCGTTATATCCATAGTCTCGGGAGTCTGAAAAAATATCGATATCACCGGACTATCGGTATATCTAGATCCTGCTGCATGTAAATTTTCTCCTTGCGTTCATAGAAATAGTATCGTAATAAGCAGTACTATCGATATAACCGATATCGATATAACGACACTTTACTGTATATAGATAGATAGATAGCTAGATAGATATCTTTTTTGTAAACTGTACAGTTTTCAAGTCAGTTTGTTGGATGTGCAACGGATGACATTTCCACAGATGACATTTGTTTCATTTCAACCACAGAAAAGAGAAGAGCCACTGTGGGTACCCACACCACCATCAGCAGAAAAGTTAACATAAAATGACAAAATAATACAACACAACACATAGTACACAGACATCTTAATCATTTTTTCCTGCATTCTCTGTTGTTTTAAGCAGTTATAGATGAAGAGGAGAGAATTAAAGTGTCCTTTCAGTAGTGGATCATTGTCGAAATGCTTAAAATGTGTATATACATCTGCTACGACTTATGTTTGAAACCAAACAAGAAGCGATAACATCCATTGACAAAAAAAAAGATTGACTCACATTGCTTGTGCCATGTAAATCCGCTTAATTTCTGAGCTGCGACTTCCATTTGCACATATCCTTTAGCACTGTGTGAGGACGCTCCATTCGTCAGCTCACATAAGTCATCCATCTATCCAGCTGGAGTCTGTCCAACAGCAATGACATTTACAGAAGCTCCCAACCTTACGAACGAAATACGTTCCGGGCGGTTGTTTGTAAGGTGAATTTGTAGGTAAATTGCTATATTTTGTATGGAATGTATGTTTAAGTCAAACACTGAACAGGGAAGTATAAAACACAGACGCTCTAACAGTCATAAAATAAATTCACATCTACTGTAGTACGATGACATATATCATTGGGTCTTCAGTAAGCCATTACTGAACCTGCTGGCACGTAATTACTGAATTATGTGCCAGCAGCCATTATGTTTTGTTATGCATCGCGGCCTCCTGCAGCGTCAACTGGGAAGAGGGATTTACTCTACACAGCCAATCGTAAGCGAGCTCGGCACCTCCTCCTCAGAGCGCAAACTGGGAAGAGGGATTTCCTCTCCGCCCACATACTCTATGCAGGCAATCGTTAGCGAGCTCGGCGGATCGGGGCCTAAACTCGTTGGCAACACTTCAACACAGCCTTGGTGTCCGTCGCGTAAGCATCCAGCCCTTTAAACCTCTAATGTGTTGATGTGCGTATGTGAAGCACAGTATGCAACCAATCGCAACCGAGCTCGGCCGGAAAAAGTCGTGCAATAAAAAAATCTTAACTTACAGAATCTCTGTCCAAACATTTTGACACACTGTAGCTGCAAAAATGTTCATATGTACCATTATTCATAACTTGAATGTTTGTAAGTTGGTGAGCGTCTGTACACTGAACCAAACGGGGTTGTGAAAAATGCTATCCATTAAAGTTGTTTAAAAATAAATAAATAAATAAAAAATAAACTACAAATTATAAAATAAGTGTGATGGCTTTTAGTATTAGCCTAATTTGCTAATGTCAGACCTATCCAATGGGACAACAGGCTTGAGACAGAACAAAGCGACAACACAAACAACTAAATTATACTTAACACCCTCACCACAGCTGTAAAATGCAGAACAGAAAAGACATAGCGTTAATAGTCACATCGTTCACTCATGAGGAAGTATTAAAACTAGACAGGTGGGATTGTTTCCAAATTTAATGTGGCTAAAATTCATTCCAAAGAGGCAGAGGTATAAAAATCTATTTTCATAAATTCTGTTCTTGTCAATGGTGTGGTTTATGTGAATTTTCCTGAAGACCTTTTCCTGTGAACACTATTAATGTATGAAAGCAGATGTGAAGTGTAAAGAAGCTTATTCACAAGCGATTTGAAAAAAAAAAAAGAAATCAGTGCATGTATTTCTTTTTCATGTCGAGGATGGATCGGTGTACTGTTTTATACAGAATACAGTTGTGGGTTCCACCTGATGGATCTGTAATGACATGTAGGGCTGAGTGGTAGCCACATTTATTGTTTTAACAATGTTGAAGAAGCATGCATATACATTTGGTCGCTGTAGTCCAAAATTGATTTTAAAACGGGCACTGCAGTAACCTTTTCATTCTAAAGAAAAATCCTAACTTCGGTCTTTATTTTTCCAAAAGCTTGTGGTGTAAAGTTAATCTTTCTTTCTGTATCAAGGCAAGACTTTGTTCGAAAGTCATGAGCCTCAGCATCAGCAAATCACTTTATTCAGACAGTTTGTGCTCAGAGGTTTAGTGCCGCTATCTCTGAACAAATCCATGTCACTCTTTTAAGAATTTTGAGCAGTCGCTCACCATGAGCCACAGATTGTTTTTTTAAACCACGACCTAAGCCGTGGCCCATTATAGTCTCCCATGAGCTGTTCATTCATTTCATGACAATGTAGCCTTTGTCACTTTGGCTTAATTAAGAAATGCTTTGCCCAATTGCATTGCCCTGATAACAATGATGTTTTGTTTTGGTTAATTGGACTTGGTCATGTGAGCTCTCTTGTGATATGAAAGCAAAAACCATGAGGACATACATACCACTTTTAAATTTGCCTCTTGAAACGTGTTCAATGTTTCTTAGTTTTAGTTTCACCATGCCCAAGCTTTCCTATTGTTAAGAATTGGAGTTTTTCCTTTGACAAAAGATAAGGAAGCCATGTACACATGAGAAATGTCAACATAAATGGAAGCTACAGGACCCCTTCAACAAACCTGCCATGTATAAAACCAGTGTTTGAAATAATGTCTGCCGGGAGGCCCGGGGCGTACAACTTTTACGTCGGGCGTACAACTTTCAAAACGTCCCGGCCCGGGTGGCCGACAACTTCTTCAAGAAAAAAAAAAAGAAAAAAAAATAGGGTTTTTTTTCAATCGTTAGTTTTATTCAATTAAGCAAAAGCTACAAGCAGACCGCTACAAGCCACGTGGACTCCTCTTTCTAAGCGCCTTTCAAAACTTTGAAGTACACTTTACAGTCACTGTATAGTCCGAAGCACGAAACAGGCTTCTGATTGGCTGCCGTGCCGAGTATGCAAATTGCCAAACGAACGTTCGTTTGGCAATTTGCATATTCGTCACAGCATACAAATTATGTTACTGTCGATTTCTATCTTTCCTATGTTTAATCATTTTAGCTTAACATCACGAGTCAGCCACACAACCCATTCAAACTGAAATTTATAATTGTTTTATATATCGCTCTTCTGAAAAATAAGTCATTCGTTACATTAGCATATTTTTCTGGAGGAATAAAAATAGTCATTTGGGTAACTGGAATTCACCTTTTTGATCCTCAAATTTCCAAACCAGTTTCTGTTGCCCTGCTACTTGATAGATCGAAGGTCACCGGCATTCCATGTGATTTTCGGCCTTGCCGCTTACATGCAGTGTATTCTCCAGATTCTTTGTACCTTTTGATAATATTATGGACCAGAGTTGATAAAATCCCTAAATTCCTTCCCATTGTATTTTTAAGGAGCATTGTCCTAAACTTGTTTGCTCATCTTCTCACGCAGTTGTTTACAATGACTTGAACCTTGCTCCATCTTTGTTTGTGAATGACTGAGCAATTAAAGGAAATTCTTTTCTTACACAATCAGGGCTCCTACTTCTTCTCAGTTTGTCCGTAAACCTGTGGGTATGTTCCAAATGCGCATTCTTCAACTTTCTCAACATTTTTTGCCACCTGTCTTTTTTGGAACGCTTTATGGTTATTTGCTAAATACAATACAGTTGGTTAATTTCAACATCCAACATCTTCTATTTATGGTAATTAAATATAGGTTCAGTGTGATTTGCAAATCATTGTACTCTGTTTTTATTTGTTTTATGTTCCAACTTCATTGGAATCACGCTTGCCCGTTATATCCGTTGGAGAATGTGCACTAGGAAACGCTGTCGTTCACAATAACCACGTACACCTTATTTATGATGAAAGGGCTTTTACATTTGTACAATGACTCGTGGTTTTCAAATATTATTTCTGCGCTCACTACTCATTAACTTTCTTTTTATTCCTGTCAGACTACGCGGGAGGACTGCAATGACTAGCCAGCAACCTAGCCATGCAGAAAGCACTTACTCTACAGACAAACAGTTACCAGCTTTGGCTTCTAAGCTCCATGTGCGTCGATCAGAGTCAAATGACACCCTTACAATCCACTTCACAGCTCTTGGGAAGGAGGAAGAGGATGAGGAGGAAGAGCTGTATAGCACATCGATCTCCTCCACATCCACCACTCGGGACGAATTAGATATTGCAACCGGAGTTGAGGCTCGTGAGAACATTTTTGAAGCACGGCAATCAGACAGTTCCGGGGATGTGGCTCACACAGCCAATTCTATCAAACTTTCTACTTCTCACACTACTTCGTTGCCACATCTTGCTGAGCAAAAAGGCAGAAGTTCAAATTCATCACCCACAAAATCTTTGAGCTTTCCATCTCCTGACAAGTCCTTTCTCACTTTGGTAAAATCATTATCTTCTGACATTGAGTCTAAAGATGGAGTCTATTCTATGACCGCTCCCACAACAAGACATCGGCATATCATGAAGTCCCTGGTGAAATCCTTATCGTCTGACACGTCACAAGACTCTTTGCCCAATCGCCTTTCAGAGTCCCGCCTTAACCTGCAACTTTTCAAGCAATTTACTCAGTCCAAGATGCAAAATACAACTACATCAGCAGCTTCTGATTCAAAAACAGCCCCTTCTTCACCACTGATTTCGCCAGATAACCGCAGTTTCTTCAAAGTCTCAGAGGTTGAAGCACGAATTGAAGACACTAAACGTCGTTTCTCTGAGGCCATCTACGAACCACTACAACTCCTGAGTAAAATCATGGATGAGAGGAGCGTCAGTAGCCTCAGTCGGCCAAAGGCTCTATCTGTCAGTGCATCCGAACTCCACAGTTTGACCTCTGTTAATGAGCACATTGAAAGCAACAATAATGACTGCATCAAAGAGGAAGAAGGCAATGAATTGGAGCGAGAAGGTCCAGAAAGTGGAACGGGAACTTCTGCTTCAGCAGATTCTCATATGGCACCTTTTGGAATTAAGAGCCCCAACAAATCATCCTCCATCCCAATATCTTTGGACAAGTGCTCAATGTCTGCTCTTGCAAAACAGGAGGATGAGGACTTTTGCATTTTATACAGTGAGGACTTTGAATCTAGTTCCACCGACAATGATATTGCTACTGGAACTGATAAGCAGCCTCAGCTCCCATTAAGCGGCACTACTGAACCTCGCTTCGAGAATGAAACGGAAGATGCTGAGCCCTCGCCTAGTGTTCCACACAAGACCCTTTTCATCCTTACGATTCTAGTCTATGGTTTTTTTATCTTGCCTTTGCCGGACCATGTCAGAGGAGTGCTGATTGGAGTGGCACTGGGATTCTTCATCGCAATAGGAGTTGTCTGGCTGACAGGACCAAAACCTAGCAGACCTTTCACATATTCTAAAAACCACGGAAAATTATGGAATCTTACACAATTAGACATTAAAGAACCGGAAATATTTAAGGTCAGTCAAGATTTTTTGTAAACTTCAATTGTTAGGTATGCATCCAACATTTCCTTCGCCAAGTAAATGCCCACATAAATATGTATTTATTGAAAGCTCATTGTTAAAAGTCTTTGTCACAACTTAAAACATGTCAAATGTTCTTTCTCTTTAGGGCTGGATGAATGAAATAACAAACTATGACCCAGAAACCTACCATGCGACATTGACACACTCTGTGTTTGTCCGCTTGGAGGGTTCTGTCATCCGTCTGTCGAAACCAAACCACAATATCGCTCGACGTGCCATACACAACGAACTAAAACCAGATGTCACCTACATCAGTCAGAAGATCTATGATCTGACCAACAGCAAAGTATGTTACTGAATGACTTGTTTCCACCATAAAAGCAACACATGCTTTATCTCACACCACACACATTTAAACACACACACTTTCTCTCTGTCTCTACTACATCAGGGGTCACTAATCGTTCTGAGACTGACAGCCATGTCTTGGCGACTGATTAATGTGAAAAGCGATACCTGTTTGATGGGCAAGTTTAAAGTACCGTTAGTCATGTTATTATAATACAGTAAAGTCTCGTTATATAGATATTCAAGGGAGTCCGAAAAAATATCGATATAACCGGGACTATCGATATATCCGACCCTGTTTGCATGTAATTTTCTCCGTGCGTGCATAGAAATAGTATCGATATAACTGGGGCTATCGATATATCCGATATCGATATAACGAGACTTTACTGTACTTTGTATATATGTATGAATGTTAATATTAGTGTGTCATTTTTGGATTATTTGTTAAATTCATATACATGTGAAGATAACCATTGGTGGTTTCTCATAATACTTAGGAAACAGGTAAATATCAATGTGCCCCACCTATTTTGCACCCTGCCAGTCTTCACATTTTCAGTTCATCATTTCTCCAACATTCCTAGAAAATCACAATATCCCATAACTGATGAGCTGTTTAAAATAGGCTCACGGCCTACTCGTGTTGTTCTTGAGGGTCAAACCTAGTAGGACCTGTGAGCACCACCTTAGTGAAGCCTGCTTGATGTAATTTTATGTATATCTTGCCAATGTGCTCCAAACCATCTTCTAGGTATATTTATTGCCCCAGAGCCTGGCCAGAAAACGGATATGGAACAAAAAGTATCCTATCTGCATCGAACTCGGGAAACAGGATGATTTCATATCTAAGGTGGAAGGTGACACCAGTGAGAACAGAGAAGAGGGGACAGGAGGAACTCAAGAGCCAACCCGGCCAGTGTCCTCCAGTAGAGAGCTGACTCTCTATCTGTTTGGAAGGACTGGGAGGGAGAAGGAGGAGTGGTTCCAAAGGTTTATGTCGGCTTCTATGCTGAAGATAGAATTGAAAAAAGTTGTAAATCCTTCAAGCTCCAAACTTGGTGAGCACAATCAATAATTTTCTTCCAAAACATTCTTAATTGCTCTGAAGTAATTTTTGCTTTTAGTAGCTGTTTCATTGTTGATGACATCATTATCCATATCAAATTAAGTGCCTGAAAATTGTCTATTCTACAGCTTGTTATTTATTTATTTGTGTATTTACTTATTTATTTATGTATATTTCAACTACTGCCCACAGCGCTGCGCTCTCACAGTCGGAGTAGTAGCCGCGGCAGTCTGGATGAAGCCCTTGCATCACAGCCCAGGACAAACGATTCCCCTACAGCAGCCAGTGTCAAAACCCAGCTTTTGGACTACACTGTCTACATGGCTTCATTATTGACAAAACCAATTGCACTCAAAACCCCGGCTACCAGCTCTGCGTTTCACTGCCCCCAGAGCAGCCCTGGAGCTGAAAAGAAGGTGTCATCATTGGATAGTAGTCAATGATGTCACAAGCTTTTCAATATGTATTTTTACTTGCATGTATGTTTATCTACACATTTTTTCTATAGCTTCAGGGCGCCACGTCAGAGCAGGAACAGCTCAAGGAGGAGGGAGAGAATGCTGTTGCCTGGGTGAATGCAGCTATTGGACGGCTCTTCTGGGATTTTCTGCGGGAGCCTTACTGGGCTGAAGTTGTTTCTAAGAAGATTCAAATGAAACTTAGCAAGATACGGGTGGGTATCTTGAGGCACATTTCATGTTTCCTGGAGAAGCGTAAGAATTCTAATCAGTGAAGAAACTCATTTTGCATCTTCAAAATGTTGTGAATGTAGTCTCAGTATCATGCTGGAAAATGTTAGAGCACAGACATATCCACAAGAGACTGACATGCACAAACTAGGTTTCTTGCAGTTGTATGTCTATGTAGGTGTAGTGTATAGAACATTCAATTCAAATTAAATTGAGATGTTTTGTAAAACAATTCAAGTAGAAGTTCATTGTAAATTTTGAAACACATTTATGCCTTTAGCGGCCCGGTAGTTGAGTGGTTAGCACAAAGGCTTCACATTGCAGAGGTCGCCGGTTCGCGTCCCGGTCCGGCCTCCCTGTGTGGAGTTTGCATGTTCTCCCCGGACCCGCGTGGGTTTTCTCCGGGTCCTCCGGTTTCCTCCCACACTCCAAAAACATGCATGGCAGGCAGATTGACAACTCCAAATTGTCCCTATGTGTGAGTGTGAGAGTGACTGTTGTTCATGTTTGTGTGCCCTGCGATTGTCTGGCAACCAATTCAGGGTGTCCCCCGCCTCGTGCTCGAAGACAGCTGAGATAGGCTCCAGCACCCCCCGCGACCCTAATGAGGAATAAGCGGTACGGAAAATGGATGGATGGATGGATTTATGCCTTTAGCAGTCGTCGTGACAAGCGCTGGTTCGACAGAGTAAATAGGTATTCGCACCTCAGCGGCACAAAACACAACACAATTCGCTGTTCAGAGGCCGCGCTGGGAGTCGTGGGGGGGGGGGTCTGAGTAAAGGGCACAGCGAGCACCGCCCTGCCGCCCCGAGGGAAGCAACGAGGTTGAGGCAACGGAGCACTGTAGGGTATGGGAAGCAACAAGGTCTAAGCAGGGGAGCACTGTGGGGCATGGCAGTGCGTCGGATACTGACCACTCGGCCTCCCCAAGCCTTTCCGGGGGCTAGTCGTGCCAGATTCTCAGAATACCTTGTGATATTAGCGAACCTAGATGATTAAATCCCTACATCACTTGCTTGTTGAGAAATATTGGACCAAAACTGTTGATCTTTTTACTCTAGTCTCATCCTTCCTTGTGAAGAACTTAGACCTGTTTCGATTGAAGCTGTTCACTTATGGAATGGTCTAAACAGGTGTTTTTTGGACTTTTCTCAACTCTCCCAGTCTTTTGCATGCTCTTGCCTCAACTTTTTGGAAGCTTGTTGTAACCCTCAACCTGTTTACATTCATCAATTTGAAAATTAAATATCATTACTTTTTTTATTCCAATTGAATAGGTCAACGTGGATTTTAAAATAACCTGTTTATATTTGTGTTTCACACAAGGACCCATGGGAATTTGGGTATGTAAATGTAATTTCTTCTTCTCTTTTCCAGTTGCCGTATTTCATGAATGAGCTCGCCCTGACAGAACTAGACATGGGTGTGGCCACACCGAAGATCCTTGGCGCATCCAGTCCTTCCATTGACTACAAAGGTGAGCAAAAGCAAAGAATTGGGCCTGTCATGAAAAAATATCTATTAGAAACAGCTATTCTAACGATTACTTGTGATTTCCGTAGTGCGTGATTTAACAAGGGTGCTGACATACTTTTTGACACGGAACAAGGTAGCTTTGAATAGGTTTTTGTCTTGGATTAAAAAAACAACAACATTATTTTAAAGCTGCATTTTATATTCATTTGAGTTCTTGTCTTATATTTAAATTTGTTTGATGAACCCAAACATTAAAGTTGGGAAATTATGCAAGAAAACTAAAATTTGAGAATGTAAGAATTACTATTTCACAGCACTGTACGTATTGGATTGGATTTTCCTTTATTAGTCTTTCAGTGGAGAAATGCACGTTTCACAGCAGCAAAGTTATGAAAAGAATGAAGGAAATAGAAAAACAAAATACATGAGCTGCTGGAAAGGCAGCCACACTCCCAAGAAAAAAACAACCATGGCAAAACTTCCCAAAAAATGGCGACATTCAATAGTGAAAAATATCTAAATATATATATATATATAGTCATTTTTCAACATCACTGAGTCACAAGTGCTTCTTGAAGAGTAGGAAATAACAAAGTTGGCGCTGTTTGCAATCAGAATTACATGTATGCAATAAAACTGTATAGTACACCTCTGGCATAAGCGTACCTTGAAGTCATAAATGCGCGAGAGGCGCATTGAAATAAAATTGCGTAGTGCAGTAGAATTTTAGTTGTCCAATTTTTTTTAAGTGAAACCCATGCTTGAAATACATTTTAACACATCTATATTTCTTTTAATTTTGAGGATTGTGGCTTACAGTTAAAACAACACACAGAGTGTCCCGTAAAATGTGAATATTGTCAAAAAATAATCTGTCAATCTATTGATAAGGGGTGCACATCACACAAAACGGCCACACAAAGATGCATAAAAAGAAGTCTAATTGCTAGCGAACTCTGCAGAAATGGAGCGCTGTATTGTAGGCATGTTTTAGAAAATGATGAGCCCATAACCCCCTTTACAGACACAGATGGTTGACATTTTTTTTATTTAAAATAAATAATAGAACAATAGACAAGCATAGAAACACTTGCAAAAAATAACAAGGAACATTAAACTGTTACATATTCGAGGAGTGGGAAGAAATGAAAGTTACTTACTCCCACCCCTTTATTCATACTGTGCCTTATTCTAATTTATGCATTATTTATGTAATGTAAATTTCTCCACTGTGAGACTAATAAAGGCATATCCAATCCAATCCAATTTACACAACCGATTCTAATACAGTACATGATCCTACATCCTTACTTGAAATGTCAAATTGCAAACAAGTATTCATGCAACTACTTTTAGTTTGTATCCCAGATTGTTTTCTTTTTGATGACACACGCAGACAAAAAGGTGACACCAAATGAGCATCCCAATAAATCTGTAACCAAATTAAATGATCAACAATCTGTTTCGGGTGGTCCAGTGGTTAGCATGTCGACCTCACAGTGCAGAGGTCGTGAATTCAAATCCCTTTCCCGGCCTCCCTGTTTGGAGCCTGCATGCTCTTCCTGGGCCTGTGTGGGCCTTCTCTGGGTACTCCAGTTTCCTATGACGTTTCAAAAATAGGCTTGGCAGGCTTATTGAACACTCTAAATTATCCCTAGGTGTGAGTGTGAGGGTGAATGATTACATGGTATTCTCTTCCACTGCTGTGCAGATGACTGTCAGATCTATGTCCCACTCAGCAAAAAAGTCACTTTCTCGTTAAGGCCACTTTTATCATGCCTGGAGGAAATCAAAACCTGGATGGCACACAACTTCTTGAACTTCAATGAAAAGAAGACAAAAGTGATACTGTTTGGTCCCAGTGTCCCCTGTACAGCTCATCTTGTTGACTTGGGGCCCCTGGCTCCTGATCTGAAGTCAACAGTGTCAAACTCGGGTCTTAAACTGGACAGTGATTTTAAACTTGACCGACAAATTGATGCCGTTGTTAAGTCGAGCTTCTCTCATCTTAGGCAGCTGGCAAAATAAAATCAGCTGGCAAAATAAAATCTCTCCTTTCTTCTGAGCGCCTTGAAGCAGTAATTGATGCCTTGAGTCACATTTCGACTCGTTTACTGTAATGCCCTTTACTTTGGAGTCAGCCAAAAATCCTCCATCAGGCTAGCTGGTCCAGAATGCTGATACTTTGGAGTCAGCCAAAAATCCTCCATCAGGCTAGCTGGTCCAGAATGCTGCTGCTCGTCTCTTGACTGGTACACGTCACGGGGAGCACATATCTCCTCTGGCATCCCTTCACTGGCTCCCGATACATTTTAGAGTTCTTTTAGGCTCCAGCACCCCACTCCCCTCCCGCAACCCCTGTGAGGATAAGGCGATCGAAAAATGGATGAATTGCAATACCTTCTTTTTAACATTCTTCATGTTTAGTCAAGATTTTGGCATGCCAAATGAGCCGTAGCCAGGTATTGTCTTTATATGAATAACTGTACTGTAGTTTTCACTCTTTAAGAACAACTATTCATGCAATTGAGTAACTTTGATAAACTGAACATGTTTTTGTAATCAGGGGAGAAACCGGAGTACCCCGGGGTAACATATGCAAACAAATAGAAAATGAGCCAACATTTATGGCAGACTTAACACACTGACTTAACACTGTACATGTTGGTCTACAAATCAGCCCACTTTCAAAATATTGGCCTTCTCATTTTAACTCCCCCCATAGGTCTTTGGTTTGACTTGGACATTTCCTACAGTGGTTCGTTCCTTATGACCCTTGAAACTAAGATGAACCTGATTCGCCTGGGCAAGGAAGGAGAAAGCCTCCGTTTTGGGGAGGATGGGTAAGAATTCCAAACGAATGGAGAAAAAAAGGTCTTGGTCATTTCCATCTTCTGTTTCATGGGTTTTCCCTGCATAGCATATTCCACGGTACTTTTCATTTTCAAAAATCACATTTTGTCAAGTCAACTTCACCGGTTTTTCTTGATTTTTCTGACTTCTCGTCCACCTTTCTACTTTCTTGGATTCTGCTTTTATGCTGCGGTTGTACGGATACATTTCGGTTATTGGTAAGTGCTGATTGACCACATTCAACATTCTATACCTGTCGAATTTGAGGTGTGGCATTTTATATCCCATATTATTCTCGAGAACCCCCTGATCAAAAATGTAGAACTCAACATATTGTTATATATTGAGTTGTATAACAGCTATGTTATTAATATGCGATGTTCCTGTACTTTTTGGGGGGGTGGGGTGAATAACATACTTCTCATGGGTTCACACAGACCATGTATATGTGGGACAGGATGTGAACAAGGTTGGGGTGGGCTTTCAATTTCATTTTTCAAAAATGTGATAGACCCAGACCCCGAACTTACTGCCTGGCTGACAGTGATGAGGAGTCCTCCAGCGCAGGCTCATCAGATGAAGAAGATGCCACCGAGCAATCAAATGAAGTCCCTGGAGCAGAAGGGTGAGGAAGGGTCTCTATAAGTTATCATCCATGCTGCAACAAGCTTGTGTTGGACATTGGTGGTGGAAGAAGAGGTTTGCCTGTGCATGTGTGTGTGGTGCTCTGTGTTGAGGTTATCAAAGCACTCCACAAATAAGATTAGATTAGATTAATTTTAATTATCCTCACAGTGGAAATTTTTCACAATTCTCAGCAGCAGAGGAAAGGAAAAAGAACAAGTAGAAACCCAAATATAAGAGCTGCTGTAAAGCCAGCCACTTGTGCAGCGCTATTTTGAAGTCAAATGTAATATGACATAACACAAAGACAGTCATTCAATCTTAAGCACTTTTCTGCACCTACTTTGTTGTATGAAGCACTTATAGACGAAAGAGGAGAGGATGATACGACAAAATTGATGAATTGCCTGCTTTAAAAAACATTGATTCAACAATCTTAATGTGAGATCTGGCAAAGCTAAAAAAGAAAACTAATAAAGACAACAGTTGCAATCAATTCATTAAACTGAGAAAGTTCTGCTCTTTTATATTGGTCTGTCATCTGATCTGTAAAATGATCCTTCAGGCAACTTTGCTCTCAAAAGTGGCAACATATACAATCTGGTTCATGACAGTGACATGGGGTGACGTCATGACTGAGTAATCCTTTGCAGGATATTGTGAATAAACAACTGCAGATTTTACAATGTTTTCTTGTGATTTTCATCCAGATATGCTTTTGTTGGAGGACACAAACCGAGCAAAATCATGCGCTTTGTCGACAAGATCACCAGGTCGAAATACTTCCAGAAAGCCACAGAGACAGAGTTCATCAAAAAGAAGATGGAGGAAGTATCCAACACCCCTCTCCTTCTCACGGTGGAGTTGCAAAAACTCCAAGGAACTCTAGCTGTCAACATACCTCCCCCACCCACTGATAGGATTTGGTATGTTTAAAAAGTTTCATATTTATACCCTGTGAAATGAATGTCATGTACTTCTAACATCAAAAACTGCAGTGAGTGAACTGCCCTCTTGATGTCAGAAATGTAAACTTTTAACCTGACGTTTGGGATTATATTTTTCAGGTACGGCTTTCGGAAGCCCCCTCACTTGGAATTGAAGGCACGACCTAAACTGGGAGAGAGAGAAGTGACTCAGGCTCATGTTACTGACTGGATCGAGAAAAAACTGGAGCAGGAGCTTCAGGTACTCGTGCGTCATTGATTACAAAGCATTAAGATTCCAAGTCACTCAATCTTAGAAAGTCAAATGTCTCGATATGTTCAATCAATGATGTTGTTCTAATTGATACTTTGTTTTATCCACATTTAATGTTTAGTTTCAGTTTTAATCCTGTTTTAATCATGGTTGTTTTTGTTTCATCACATTTAGTCAACCTCATCCCATTTGTGTTTCGTAAAGTTTTTGTCAACTTTATTTTACTCCCAGGAAAATGTGATTTAGGTGTCTAGTTCTAGTCTAAGCAACTGTATTTATGGAGCACTTTAAAACAGCCATCACTGAATACAAAGGGATTTACATTGAACTAATATCATATATAAAACAATCAATAACAAAGAGAGTAGAAAGCCCCAAATAGTACATCTAAGATCAAGTCATAGTCATGCCGTGTCAAATACCAAAGACTACAAATGAGTTTTTAGATGAGTTTTAAAGGTGGGCAGCAAGGGGGCTTGTCGAATGTTCAGTTGGGATGTCATTCCAAAGAGAGGGACCAGCAACAAAAAAGGTCTCTGCAGCCTCCCAAAAAAAGAAGACACTATTGAGGCCATAGAAAGTGAGAAGATTGTGGATCTGGTGTTGAGAACAACTGAAATGTAAAGCAGGGTTGTTGTTGATCAGGTGCTAATGAAAAGTATTTCCTTATGACTTCAACATGAATGTTGCCTTATCCTTATGCCAATACCGCCGCTGATCCATGTCTATCTTGAAATCATGCTCAAGGTCAGAAAATAAGAATTTACTGTGCACATTCTATACTTACAAGTGAACACAAGCGCAGTGACTTAAAAATGCTGTGTCAACTAATGAATTATGTGGAAGAGGTATAGATTTCACAAGTCCATCAAATTGCATACTGATTTAGTCCCAGTTATCAGTTACCAGCTATAGTCTGTATACAACAAAAAATGAAATCTGGATCCGATTAGCTTTTCTTTGCTTTGCCCGATTGCTTGCCACAGAAATATTTTTTGAATTTTGACGGTTTAATCTTGGAGCAGTAAATCTTTTTAACCAATTAGAATATTTTGATTATTTTTTATGTATTTGTTTTTTTTACAAATATGAATGCAAGGTAGAAAAGATCACCGTGATTCATTTTTTTATATGTGTCAAAATGTGTAAAACAATAACTAGTCAATGATCTTGTCATTCTTTCTCGGCTTTTTTCAGAAAATTTTTGTCATGCCAAACATGGATGATGTGTGGCTGACGATCATGCACTCAACCATGGACCAACGAACTGCTTTTGGTACTTTGGCATCCTCTGCATCGGACCAACAGCCGTCCCACCCGGAGAGCGACTGCACCAGCTAGCCACAAAAAAAGCCTGTTTACAATGCAGTATTCCCCCTAAAATACAGACAACCCAAAATGGAAATTGGGGCCAAAGTTGACAGAAATACTGTATTCTCTCACTGTGTGAAAGCTTTATAGTATCACCTTACCGATATGAAGTGAAAATGAATAAGATAGTTCACGCAACTACTGTCACTGAAGAAGAATGTATGTGCTGCTTTGATTTATCACATTTGTCACGTTTTGAGGGATTTTCATGTAAGAAAAATGGTAATGGGCAATAGAATGGTTCGATTTTATCTCTACTGGTGCAATGTCTGACCTCCTTATTGTGCAACAGATATAGAAGCATTCACCGTCGTCTTAAGGCCTCCCAAAAAAAGAAAACGCTATTGAGGCCATAGAAAGCGAGAAGATTTTGTGTCTGTTGTTGAGGGGCAACTGGAATATAAAGCAGGGTAGTTGTTGATCAGGTGTTAATGAAAAGTATTTATTTGTGACTTCAACGTGAATGTCGCCTTACGCTTATGCCAATACCGCCCCTGATCCATGGCTGTCTTGAAATCATGCTCAAGGGCAGAAAATAAGAATTTACTGTGTACATTCCATACTTACAAGTGAACACAAGTGCAATGACCTAAAAATGCTGCGTCAACTAATGAATTATGTGGAAGAGGTGTATAAGTCTACTGAGAACTTTGTTGTTTTAACACATCAATTGAAAGTACGTATGGGTGTTGTTGCTTCTTTTATGATATCATGAAGTGTGTAACTTTTTGATTGAGTTATTCAAATAACTACAACATTTTCCTTTTGACGTTCTTGTGATAAAACTATGTACGGTGTGTGTCAATATTTATGTCAACAAACATTGAAAAGTTTGAAGTAAATTGAGTTCAACAACATAACATGAAAGTTCAAACTTGCAGAGAGCCCTCCTTAACATTTGTAAACTCTTCTTGTATGTGTGACTATATGTTTCATGACATAATGGTACTTTTATCTCAAAAACTCACTTGCCAATAATTTATAGGCTTGTAGGTTACTTTTTTTGGGGAAAAATCCTTATGTCATACTTCCAATCTTAACCAAAGCCCTACCGCCAGGTATAAAGTGCCGGCATCTCTGTTCAAAGCGACACAGGCATCCATTACAATCAATGTGATGTGTTAGTTTGAATTGCTGCATCACATTTATCTTTGTTTACAGGAATTATTTTTCCCCCATTCTTGTAACGTACATATATGCGATGAGTCAATGTGATTGTTTGCCCATATGCCTAAGTATCAGCTTTTTATCATTGTGTTTATTACACAAAGTAATGGTTGGCTTCTGTTTTTGTCAACTTTGGAATGAATTGAATCACGATTTTGAGGGTATATGAAGATTGTGGCTCTTTGTGTGTGAAATGTATGCCCTGTTAAAATAGTTCTGTAATTTTTAAGGCCAAATTCAGTCATTGTGTATCTTCTTTATTTATGGGGCAGAATAAATCTCAAATTGATTAAAAAAATTTTGGGTGGATTTAGTCTATTTTGTTTTTGTTCCATCCCTCAATAGGACGTTCCTGAATCAAGGTGTGAGTTACAAAACAATAATTCTAAAGTACATATTATTTTGCGACTTCACTTGCAGCACATTACACGTAGTGGGTAGTCATGAAAGATGTGTACTTTATCTATACTTAAGTGTTTTTATTTGTTGGTTACTTTGTTTTTTTTTTTAAATAATTTTCCAACCTATGTTTGAAAATATTTACCGTGTGTACCGTCCACTGATTTGCTTATTTAGTATTACCACTCAGCAGAGAGCAGACGTTGTTAAAGTCAACCATAGGCAACATATTGATTGAGATCCTGAAGTTCAATAACGTGATAAAATATAGACTGCCATGACATTGAGGTACTAACCCAGGAAGATTTAATGCAAACTGCAACATAGTCTTTGGAGGAGCAAGATATTCAAACCAAATCCCATTGTGGGCTGCGGACAATTGTTTTTTTCAGCTCTTAATTTACCATTTGGGTTACTTGGGTCACAACGTTTGCATAGCTGTTTGAAAACACATTTTTTGGCATAGAGGTTGGGCCAATGCTCGGTTCCAGTTCTATGGCACGCGTGGTCAGCCTGCTTAATCACTCTTGTACCACGGGTGCGACTGGATATCGTGACGCTTTTATTTTGAAGGTAGCCAAAGAATAGCAAAGCTCTTATAACTTAAAGCAAAGTCGCAGTCGTTACTGTAGCGGCTGATTTGATTTTCCGTGTGGACTGTGGAGGAGATTTTTGAATTTTGTTAAAACATAGGTCGTTTAAGATTAGATTCAGCCTTTCTCCAGCGGAAGTTTAGGGTTGCCTAGCAACCATTTGAGGTCCGCCGCAATATATTGTGGATGTGAAACGTCGGTGAGTGTTGTAGTTACGTCCTCAATTAATACTAATACACATATCGGTTTGTTCATTATTGTTATATTTTTTTTTGTCCGGTAACAACGTACTACCCCTTTTAATTAAAAATATTGGAATGTCTGACTCTAAGACATTGCATATTGCATGTCAAATAGTTTCGTTCATAGTTTCCCAAATTGCACTTGTTTCATTGATGTTTTCCCGCTTCAAACGATTATTGCATGTTATCGTACCTGAAGTTGCGGTTTTACTGCTAACCATCAGCCAGGATGGAGAGAGCCGAAGAGAAATACGAAATCGAGGAAGGGCGGGTGGATGCAAACGGGGAGCATAAGGAGCTGCTTGTTGACAGTGAACAAAAGAAGGCCGATGTTGGAGCAAATACGTCTCCTCCACAGGTAAATGTGTATAGCCGGCAACCAGGTTGAAGACAACGCATTCAATTTAAATAGTTCCATCTAAATCACCATCATTCTTCTCACATCAGCCAGCATCAGAACCTGTTGACGTCAGCCAACCGTCTCAGGTCGACAACACTGGTGTTGATGGAGACTCTGCTGCAACAGGACGTACCGGTCTGTCTTATATCTCATGTAGTTTAAGTTTTATTGAAAAGAAAAACAACATAGTATAAAAACTACAAATTCCACAAAGATCTAGTGTGAGCGACCTATAAAATGTGGCATGGTATACATGCACAGGGATGCATCTGGGCCACGTCCTTGCGCCATTTACTCGTTTTGACAGCCACTGGCGCAACTTTGTAACTCCGCACCGGCGCATGTCTGTTACGATTACCGCATATTGCTACATCATCCGGGCCACATATGACATACTTCTGTTAAAATAGCTAAAGAAACACATTTAGTTGAACAGCAATTGAAACATGTTCGTTTTCCATCAGAGGTTTTAATTTTCGTCGTCTGCTATCTTGCTTTACCGATATAGCCATAATCACGTTTTTTTTCGGTGCGTTCCAAAATCGTGGTAGATATTTTGGGCTTTTGCGTGATCCACCGGAAACTGCCAAAAGAGATAATCGAATACGTACTGTACAGTACAGATCCCATCGCCGGTCGGAAGTCAAAATGGTTATAAGTCAAAATCCATTCAAAATGTTGAACAGAGACTCTGTGCTAAATGACTTGAAAACGACCTGATTCAGGCGCCACAACAAGCGGCACAAGCGCCACGGGGGCGAGCGGGTTCTGGGTCGCCGGTGTTTTACCGGTTCCCCTCCCCCCAGCCTTACCCCGCTCCCCGCGGCCAACGCGCGGCCCGACCCCGCAGCCGTCTGCAGTGCCAACGCGCCTGCCCCCCACCCAGAATGAACGCCCGACGCGGTGTTCTCGCCGGGGCGATCCCCCTCGCCCGAGCGCCGATGCCCGACTTGCCTTGGCTGAAGGAGCCTCCCCCAGCCGTTGCCATGGTGACCCGGCCGTACGGAACCGACCCAGAAGGCGCCGCCGGGTACGTCGTTGCCTTCCTCGCTTGGCAGGATTTCCATCGGATGAAGCGGATTTTCTCTTTGGGGCCATGGTTACGGTCTTGGGTAAAACATTTACAGTGTAATACAGGAGATGTTGCAGAGACGGTATCTGTATAGCTACTGAGTGTAGTCACGCAGTAGATTGCTGTGCGAGGGTGAGGTGCTGGCAGGCCAAAATTGTCGTACGCGTTGCCAGGCTTCTAGCGCCTTGTGGTGCCAGGCATACGGTGGTGGTCGTAAGTACGTATGGTCGTAAGTCGAGCCGGTTGTAAGTTGGACGGTACCTGTATTTATTTACCCATGGTGCATTTCAGTATTCACATCGAACATGGCGGGTGTTTGCAATATGGAGCGTGAGAACAGGAGTAAAACTCTAAAGACATTAAAAACAGGCAGCAAACAAAAACATTGCTTTTTTTAAAGAAACAATCAAATAAGTCTGCGCATGGTAGTGACATTGCAGCAAACTGACACTAGTAAGAAATATTGTGCTGTATGTTTTTTTTGTCTACTGTAATCCCATACAATATCAAAATAGCACAGGATTGATTTTGTAGCAACTAAAGAAAATTGAAAATGCTTGTTTATTTTATGTATGAATAAATTATTTCACTTGAATTAAAATTGTTGGTATATTATAAAAATAGATGTTACTCAAATAATGATTTTTAATTTGCAACTTTTGCTTTATTGACTGTTGCTGTGCCACTGCCCATTTTGTGTTTGGGAGCCTTTTACTGAGCGAGTTGCTTGTTCTGTAGCCAAAAGGGGACATAAGTCTTCTTGTGCCGGTCCCAAGCCCGGATAAATACAGAGGGTTGTGTCAGGAAGGGCATCCGACGTAAGAGCTTGGCCAAAACAAACATGCAAATCAAACCTCTGAAGATGGAGGACACTGATTCGCTGTGGCGACCCCTTGAAGGGAAACGCCGAAAGCAAAAGAAGAATTTAGATATATGCTGAAATAAACCAAAATACTTTGGTTTATTTCAATCAGTTTAGATCGGGTCACATCAATTTTAGAATTTGGCCCCCTTTTCAGACACAAGGGGGCCCACTGGCCCCCTTTTTTAATTTCCCAGATGCATCCCTGCATGCATACTAAATTACTATCAGTGTTTATAATAAGAAAAGGTAGGATAAAAAATATAAAAAAAACAGTTGAGTTTTGCATAACTCCTCATTTAAGACTTATTTTAAAAAAAACTGTATTATGAACTTTTTTCTCTATCAGAACAGGACAATTCTTCCCAAGATGGATCACAAAGCCACTTTGCAAACTCATCAGAGAAGTTGGACGAAGAACAGCTGTTGGAGGATGAAGATGAACTGATTGTTCTTGATTCTGAACATGTTTGTAAAATCTTACATATTTCTGAAAATACTGTAAATTAATTTCGTTGTAGCTGTTAGTGAAAATTCAATTCCGTCCAATTAAAATTTAGAGATATGCTGTGGTTTTCCATTCTGGAAGACAAACAAACAAAAAAAGATTATGCTCTGCAGCTGTGTTTCCCAACCTCTAAAAGCTGTATGTAGTTAAACGTTGATATCTGATGTTTGGAAAGCATTGCTCTAGTCTTGAGAGACAGATTTGCATGTCAATTTCTTGAAATGTGAGCAGAATTATTTACATTTCATGTTGGATATGTTGACAGCCTCTGGTTGCAAATAAGCAAGCTGCGCTTCAGAATCAACTCATCAAGGAGCTGGAGAGGCTCAAATTGGATCTAAGGGAAGAGGTTAGATTGGCTTGATTTTTCATGAGGATGCACAAAGAAGTGTGTTTTTCACATCCATTTCCTTTTGACTTTTCCCTAATCACCCATGATGTATTTATAGGCTTTTATGTGTGTGCTTTCTGTGCAGTTAGGAAATGAGAAGGCAGAGGCGAGCCAAACTGAAGAAATATACGTGCAGTTGTTCAGGGAACAGGAGAGGCTCAAACGACTACAGACAAGACTAGATGGCCAACAGCAGAACAAGTCCTTGGCTGAAGGGACACATCGACGTGTGCAAGAGGAACTTGAGGTGGTAAGAGCTTGCCAGTCCAGCACTACCAGCCAGTACAACGAGGAGAGGACCAATGGTGAGATGCTAAAATCACTCTGAAATTTATTTTCCTCATCAACCATTGACAACCCCTGATCTCATCTTGCATGGAGTTGTTTTGTTGTACAATTTTTGGCACCATATTGAAGTAGAGGCACTTGGAGTATTTTTGGAAGGACTGGCTAGTGTCCCCACTTTGAACAGTTTATCTATTCAATCTTTACTGCCTGAATCGAAAAAGCTGTAATGTAATTGCTGCTCTGTCTCGATCTAAACAAATTATACAGACTTGAGCTGCCACAATAGTTAAAAAATCATGAAAATTTAATCGGAATAATTTTAGAATTCAGCGGTAGTTTAAAAACTTGGATTTTTTTTCCGCAGTATCCAAACTTCAAACAGAGCTGGACAAACTGAACTCACACCTCAACTTCACACAAGAAATTGGTGAAGATCTGAATTCTAATGTCAAAGCCATGAAGAACGTCACACTCAAAACAGCAGTAAAGAAGTCCCAAGTCGAGGAGCATAAACTCAAACAGGTAAACGGTTTTAAACACAATATACAGTCTTCTTCTTTTCCTTTCGGCCTTTCCCTTCAGGGGTCGCCACAGCGAATCAGTGTCCTCCATCTTCAGGGTTTTGATTTGCATGTTTGTTTTGGCCAAGCTTTTACATCGGATGTCCTTCCTGACACAACCTTTTGTATTTATCCGGGCTTGGGACTGGCACAATAAGACAATGGCTTGTGTCCCCTTGATGCTACAGAAACAAGCAATTCTATGAAGAATCAAAGATGAAGATGATGAGTAAATGGCTGCCAAACACAAAATGGTCAACGGCACAGCAGCATTCAAATAAAGTAAAACTATACTCACCACTTGTGCCGTAAAATAATTATGTTCTCAATTTCTGTGTTCTTTACATATTTATTACTGACAACGATTTCAGTTTCTCAAACTAACTAATATAATGCAGAGCCAATCACAAAGTACAGTAAAGTCTCGTTATATCGATATTCAAGGGAGTCCGAAAAAATATCGATATAACCGGGACTATCGATATATCCGACCCTGTTTGCATGTAATTTTCTCCGTGCGTGCATAGAAATAGTATCGATATAACCGGGACTATCGATATATCCGATATCGATATAACGAGACTTTACTGTAACTGACAAATGACAGCTTTCGGTAGGCTGAGTTTAATTTCACTGAGTTCAACACCCGAGCACCACATTTGTTGAGTCAAGAAATCCCCCAAATATAGTCTGTAAGTCAAACTGAAGTCGGCTAAAACTGGAAACAGTGGCAACATTACTGTTTCGAATCCATTGCATCCATGATCAGTGTTGACTGATTTATTAGTATGATCCTACCAACAGGACTCATATGTGGAGAACCTCACAAAGGGCTTGGAGCGAGTGACACAACAGAAGGATATATATGAGGTCCAGATCAAAGCCCAGGTTGAGACC
Source organism: Hippocampus bargibanti (assembly GCF_051943395.1). Lineage (NCBI taxonomy): Eukaryota > Metazoa > Chordata > Actinopteri > Syngnathiformes > Syngnathidae > Hippocampus > Hippocampus bargibanti. Next base: position 6,305,221 of record NC_142743.1, on the reverse strand, counting down.
ATGGAGGCAATCAAGGAGTCTCTTTCTGAAGTACGTATAGCACAATATACTAATATTTGTCAACAGTGAAGGAAATACAATATCCAAAAGTTGTAGTGAAAACAAACATTCTTTGTTGAGACATTATCAGAGACCCTGCCCAATGAGTGAAACCCTAAAGGAGGGTTGGCTCCCCCTCTAGGAATTTTTGTGTAAGTGTGTGTACCAACTTGTTTAAAATATGTAAACAGTGTTATTCCTTGACATATTTGAGCCACAGACTACAACAGTACAAGTACATGTATGGTGGTGCAGTAATCACTGCTCTGTCACGAATATCGTCGAGCGGAGAGAACTCTGAGGTTAATCTTTGAAACTCTGAAAAGGCACGAACCCTGTGAGGCATTGCTGTATCATTTTGAATGTGCTTGTGTGTTTACATTCCTATTCAGGCGGAAATGCAAATGGTGTCTCTGGCGATGTCACAGAAACAGCTTTTACAGCATTGGAACAAGAGCCTGGTCGATTTGAGGAGGCGTGATGAAGACTTTAGAGCTATGCAAGAGGCTACTCGGTGAGAATTGACACCAACATTGTATTCATGTGGAATTCCCTTGAAGTGGGGATGAAAACAAAGCATTCAATTATAGCAAAGTGTGACTGATGCTCTCCTCTGCAATTTAAATAGAATACAATTCACAAAACGTGAAAATGAAGCTGTGCATCATTTTCTGTCCTTCAGTTCCCCATGCTGTACTTTGTTTTCCACAGCATGGCTGAGCATCAAGTGATTGTGCTGGAGAGCGAAATCGAAGGCATGAAGAAATCCATAAATGGGCTACAGGAGGAAAGTGAGACTTTGACCATGCTGCTCAAGTGCACCGATATGGACTGTGACGTCTCCAAGAAGATGATCAGTCAGAAGCACAGCCAGCATGAAATTCTGCTCGCTGAGTACAGCGTCTACCTCCGTGCTGTGGGCCAGACTGAGCGGACACTTGTAGAACTGACTAAGGTTGACAGAGAACTTCTAATGAGGTAGCTGTGACCTAATTGGCCACAGAACAAATGTCTTTCTTCGTTTTCTTTAGGAGCACAACCGTCTTCAGGCTGAGGTCGCTGATCAGAGACGAAAGTTGGAGAAAAACAAAGAAACGCACTTGGAGTTAGAGAACAGCATCATGACTCAAATTCTGCAGAAGTTCATGGACAAGAAGGCTGCTCAGTACTACCAGCAACTTACCAACAAGAAAGGCTCCCACAAAAAGGAGAAGGTACATTATTTTTAAAGAATAATCGTTGATATTGGAACAATCATGGTTACAACTGGATGTTGAGTTTCAAACTCCCGCATAATTTAAATTTCAAAAATACTCCTGGTTAACTCAATCACTGCCAGACGTGCAAAAATGTGTCCACCCCTGTGGGAGGGTTATTGTCATTGTCACTTGAATTCCAGGACCCACAGAATATTGAGTTTTAGGACTAGATAAACATTTAATACAGCATTGCTGCATGGCTGTCCAAAATACAATGCAATACATACATATTGGTTTATAAAGCACTTGAAGATGTCACGATTTGCCAGGTGGTGATTCCAGAAGTCCCAAAAGGCACGCCTCGCCAGGGAACAACAAGGAGATAGCAACCCTTGCCTCTCCAGGAAACAGGAAATAAAATGCGACGGCATCCTTGCCTCGCCAGGGAACGGAAAATAAAAGGTGACGGCACCCTTGCCTTGCTAGGGAACAGGAACCAGAAGGTGACGGCTACCCTTGCCTCACCAGGGAACAGGAAGGCGATGGCCTGATGGGAATGGGTCTCGGCCTGACGTGGATGTAGAAGTGACACAGCTTGTCGTGTCAGTGGACGTGAATGTGACTCTATTCAAACAAACACGTGACGAAGCATGGCTCAACGTGAACGTGCACCCCCAGGCACAGGTGGACTTTTGGACGACCACATGGGAACGGGTCTCGGCCTGACGTGGACGTGCACGTGGCACGGCTCGTCGTGAACGCGAATGTGACTCGATTCAAACAAACACGTGACAAAGCATGGCTCAATGTGGTCGTGCACTGCCAGCCACAGGGTGAAAATGAGACCAGTCCATTGTACCGGCGGGATCCAGTGGTAGGTTGAGTCATTCTGTCACGATTTGCGAGTTGGTGATGGGCTGCACTCCAAAAAAGCAGGCAGGAGGGAGGAGCAGGGTGTATTTGACAAATTGAATTAAAATAAAGTCAGCAGGAACAAAGTCTAAAGCATCAGTCATCAGAACAGAAAAGTCCAAAGTATCAAACAAAACCACGAGTAAAAATATGACAAGATGAAACAACGGGGTGAAACAAACAATGACCCGACACTGAATGTTCGTGCCGGGAGTCCTTTTAGCTCCCACTGATTAAAACGACTAACAACTGTGCAGCTGCAGACGGCACCAACAGTGCCACCCGTTAGTTGCCGACCAGAATGTGACAGAACAACAGCTGAAGCTGGAACAAAGCGCGAACATGGAAAGAAGGGACATGCTAACCCCTTGTGGAAAAGAAAAAACATTTCCAGAGGCCATTGCCAGCACTTTATCGGCAGCCATGTATAAAATGTGTTTGTTTGTCACAAAACCGGGATAGAAGGAGGACATTGATTTGCTGTGGTGACTCCTATAGGGAAAAACCAAAAGGAAAAGAAGAAGTATAAAATGTGTTTGTATAGCAAATTGCCCTAACAATGTTATATTTTCGATTCCTGAATAAATTTGTGAATGGCAGTGAATTAAAGAGGTACTTTACTTTTTTTACTTTTTCACCGCTCCTGTTAACGGGGAATCCACTCGCACGCGGAATCCCATTGTTTACAGTCGAGACCAGCTACTAGCATGGCGGGCTAATAGCGGACTAGCGGCCGCCGCACCAGACATCTCCGATGAACTGAAGAGGAGGAAACGAGGATGTCGGGCCGGGAAAGATCGCCGCAAAAGAACGAGGAAATACAGACACGTTCTCCCGTCCGTCATCATGAGGAATGTGAGATCGCTCCCGAATAAAATGGACGAGCTGGCGGCGCTAACGCGGCACCATAGGGAGTATGGTCGTGCAACCCTGGGCACATCACGGTGAAGGAAAAACTCTACACTCGCGACATCGAGCTGCTAGCCGTTAGCCTCCGGCCACATTACCTGCCACGGGAATTCAGCTTGCTACTCGTCACGGAGACATGGCTATCGGCAATCACTCCGGACGCCCACGCAGAGTTGGAGGGCTTCCAACTCGTACGAGCGGACAGAAATGAAGGCAGCGGTAAGCAGAAAGGAGGGGGGATTGCCGTGTTTGTGAATGACAAATGGTGCAACCCTGGGCACATCACGGTGAAGGAAAAACTCTGCACTCGTGACATCGAGCTGCTAGCCGTTAGCCTCCGGCCACATTACCTGCCACGGGAATTCTCACACTTCATAGCCGTGACGACATACATTCCCCCTACGGCAAATGGCGGCGCTGCCTCCGATGCCCTCATGACTGTTGTAAACAAGCTGCAAACGCAGTGCCCCAACGCCTTGTTCATCATCTCGGGGGACTTCAATCACGTTTCCCTGAAATCCTCCCTCCCAACATTCACACAAAATGTAACTTGTGTCACCAGAGACAAGGATGCATACAATCCCTCCCCCCTCCCCCCTCTCGGAAGAGCAGACCACAATATGGTTTATCTCCAGCCTGTGTACAAACCCCTTGTCCAGAGGCAACCAGCTGTGACCCGCACGATCAGAAGATGATCCACAGAAGCTGAAGAAGCTCTGCGGGACTGTTTTGACAAACCAGGTGGGAGCTCTTTACTGAGATTCTTGGGGAGGACATTGACTCACTCACCAACACCATCACAGACTACATTAACTTTTGTGAACAAAACACCGTACCCACCAGGACTGTGCGGTGTTTTGCCAACAACAAACCATGGATTAATCCCGACATAAAAGTCCTCCTGAAGGAGAAGAAAAGGGCTTTTGTGTCGGGCAATAGAGAGGAACTGAAGGCCGTGCAGATCCAACTGAGGAGGAAGATCAGAGAGGGGAAGAAGGCCTACAGGATGAAAATGGAGGAGCAGCTGCAAGCCAGCAATGTCGCTGGTGTCTGGAAGGGCCTGAAAAACATCTCAGGCCATAAAAGCCCAGTGACATTGAACGAAAAAGACAAGGACTGGGCAGATGAACTCAACCGCTTTTTCAATCGGTTTGACAAGATGCCAGCCGCCCCCGGCCCACCATCAACTTCACCTGTAGCTGCTCCTGCACCAACTCTCACTGTGGCCTTACCCTCCCTACCCCCTCTCACGACCAGCTTTCCACAACCAACATCTGCCCTCTCAACCGTTGCCACACCCTCAGCCGCCACTCTGCCTCCTGGTTCCTGCCTGTCTGTCACAACTGCGCAGGTGAGGAACCAACTGAGGAGGATGCAGGTGAGGAAGGCAGCAGGTCCGGATGATATCAGTTCCCGACTCCTCAAGACCTGCTCCGACCAGCTGTGTGTCATTGTCCATCACCTGTTCACCCTGAGCCTGAAGCTGGGCAGAGTTCCACAGCTGTGGAAAACGTCATGCCTGGTCCCAGTGCCAAGATTGCCAACCCAAAAGAGCTCAACAGCTACAGACCGGTGGTGCTGACGTCTCACCTGATGAAGACGCTGGAGAGACTCGTCCTCGCCCACCTGCGACCGCTGGCAAGCTCATCGCTGGACCCGCTACAGTTTGCCTACCAGCCCAGCATCGGTGTGGAGGATGCCATCATCTACCTCCTCCATACGGCGTTGCTGCACCTGGGGAATGCTGGGAGCACAGTGAGGATCACGTTCTTCGATTTCTCCAGTGCCTTCAACACCATCCAGCCAAATCTACTGGGGGACAAGCTGCGGCATGCCGGAGTCGACCATCACCTCACAGCCTGGATTACAGATTACCTCACAAACAGGCCACAGTACGTGAGGGTAAAGAACTGTGAGTCGGGCAGGCTTCTCTGCAGCACCGGAGCGCCGCAGGGAACAGTCCTGGCTCCATTCCTCTTCACCCTCTACACCTCGGACTTCAACTACAACACCCCAACCTGCCACCTTCAGAAGTTCTCTGACGACTCAGCTATTGTCGGCCTCATTACAGAGGGAGACGATAGGGAGTACAGGGGACTGACAAAGGACTTTGTGGACTGGTGCCAGCAGAATCACCTCCAGATCAACACGGGGAAAAACAAGGAGCTGGTGGTGGACGTCTAAAGGGAACAATCCTCACCTGCACCATTGAACATCCAGGGTTCGGACATTGAGAGGGTGACCTCCTACAAGTACCTGGGTGTTACTCTCAACAATAAACTGGACTGGTCAACAAACACGGATGCCCTAATCAAAAACGGACAGAGTCGCCTCTTCCTACTCAGGAAACTGAGGTCTTTTGGAGTTCAGGGGTCACTCCTAAAGACTTTCTATGACTCTGTGGTGGCATCAGCCATCCACTATGGCATTGTCTGCTGGTCAGGCAGCATCACCACCCGGGACAGAAAAAGACTGGAGCGCCTTGTCAAGCGGGCCAGTTCTGTCGTGGGCTGCTCGCTGGACTCTCTGGAGGAGGTGGGCAACAGACGGACGCTAGCTAAACTAAAAGCTATGATGGACAGCCCCTCCCACCCCCTCCTGCCCACCCTGACAGCACTGGGTAGCTCCTTTAGCCAGAGACTATTACACCCGCGCTGCAAGAAGGAGAGGTACCGCCGCTCGGTCCTACCGACTGTCAGGCTTCACAATTCTCAATGATCACATGTGAAAAAAGAAAAAAAAAACTGGACACTTGTAAATATGGGTTGTTGCAATATATCAAAATGCATTTCTTGATTCTGCACTACGTACAGTTTTTCTTATGGAACGGTTTTGCACATTTACATCTGCACAGTATACAGTTGACACTTTATTTTGTTATGCTTAGAATATCTTGTTTTCTATCCTTTCACCCCCACCCCAACGCGATCCCTTTTCAATTGCTGCTGTGAACTGCAAATTTCCCCATTGTAGGACGAATAAAGGTTTTCTGATTCTTATAGACAAACATTGCACCGGAATAATCATCAGTAAATGATATTGCATATTTATGCCCATATATAGATTCGGTGCGCATATAGCCTGTAAGGTCAGTGTGTATAACTCGAGAGGGTTCTTGGCTCTTGTATCAGGATTCCTGTTTTTATTCTGAGTGTATTTCCCCTGAATACACACCTCACACTCTTGCTCAGGTTTGCATGCTTTACCCTTAATCTGCATGCCATTAACCACATTCTGCAATTTAAGAATATCATCGTAATTGCAGTGGCCTCATACCTCGTGCCATTCTCGTATATCGCGACATGTGTTACATTTGTCATTAGGCTTATTTTCAGTATGTAAGTAGTACAATTTTCCATACACATGTATACCATATTTTGTCCCACCTTTCGTAATCAGTGAATCTTTACCTTCTTTAAATATCACTGTTGCCCCGTTGGTGGTTGCCTTCTTTACAGAGAAAATGTCTTGGGGGTATGAAGTAATGTATAAAGCGTCTCTCAGCGTTGCTTTATGTCTTTGTCCTTTGATGTCAATCAAAGAGACCTCAGCATCTCCTCTTTTCTGTGCGACTCCGCGGCATTGTGTGCCGTCCGCCAGCTCTACGCTGTGTATTTCCGGTCTGAAGGTGCTGTCGAAATTCTTGAACATGGTCACGTCTGTGATGATATGCGAAGTGGCTCTTGTGTCCACCCACCATCAATCCCCTCTCTCGGATGTCGCGACCCAACTGCTCCCAGGGTCCGCCGTCCCTCATCTTGAGCACGTTGTCGGTGTCGCCATCTTCTGACGCTTTACTGGCGTCATCTCGTCTGTCCTTGTCCTTACGCCTGCACGTGGCGTCTTTGTGTGTCTTGCTTTTGCAATGACTGCACCATGTCTTCTGTCGACATTCTTTTGCTTTGTGGCCTTTGATCCCACACTTGAAACACACGATGCTTGTATCATCACTGTGCTGGTCACGGGTGTTGGTTTTGGTGGTTTGTCGTCCACTCCGACCATGTGTCTTCATCACACTGTCCCCTGACTCAGTGTTCAATTTCTCAGCTTCAAAACTCCGTAGCTTAGTCTTGAAATCTGCAAACTTGATTTCATCATTTGAATGCGCCACATGTATTGCGAATGGCTTGAAACTTGCTGGAAGTCCTTTTAATACCATGGCAACAAGTAGTCCATCTCCAAAGTTTCACCCGCATTTCGGAGTGCTGTGATGGCAGTTTCGGCTTTGATGATATAGTCTGTAACGCTTTCATCGTTTCTCTTTTGAAGCGGCGTGAGCGTGGTGTACAGATTTATTATCCGTCGTTTTCCTTTCCCGGCATAATATTCTCTCAATATCTTCAGACGTCAGACTTTCTTCAGACGTCAGACTTTCTTCCATCATCAGGTGCATCTCACAGTGAGAGGCTTTTGTCATTAAGCATATTTATCAATTCGGAATACGCATCTGCATTTTTCTCTGCATCCGTAGCCATTTCGAAACTCGTCGCCGGCTTGCTTAGTACGGTCTTCTTTAGTCCCAATAAATGAAAATGTCCGGGCATTTTCATTTCCCATATCTCGTACTTGTCTTCATCTCCGTCGCATGCCAGTCGAAGGTGCCTGCTTGCCCTTCCTTGATCAATCTTGACCGCTGTTTTAGCCGATTAGCGATAGCCTCCTTTGCTCACCGCTCTTTCAAGTCTGGATACTCTTTTGGCTTCACTTTATCTCCCAAACGTTTCCTGTGTCCATAACCTGTTGAGACCTTCAGCGCTTTCGCGATGCATTTGGGAGAATACAGAGTCCTCTTGTTTAGATCATACAAGTAGGATATTTATTTGCCGGTGCACAAAGACCAGCAGCTGCGGTCATCGTCGTACGAGCAGTCAAACACATACACATACACTGGCTTTGATCGCTGTCAAATCACGTGATGTCGCGTAGTGGCTGGGTTGCCAGATCAGCTCAGTATTACAGCATTACACAAAATGAGGATACAATCTAAGTTTCTTAACACCCACAACACCATATCTCCCTTACCATAGTGGAGAGCGCAACGTTTTGGAGGCATCGCTGGGATATTTGCGTTCGAGTGTTGTTTACTCGCCGTGGGTAGAAGCTCGCGCCGAATATCCCCCAATCAACCCAGTCGGAGTGGCATCGGTTTACTGTTTTTTTTCCTACATGTGCTCTGGTTACATCTCTGTGCGTACATCCACCACTAGAGGGCACTGGAAGTCTATGAAGTGAATCCGGCCAGTTGAACTGCGTGTACCCTCTCGAAAATGGAGCTAGAGGAATTACAGTTGACGTCAAGTTATTTGGACTGATTTTTGGACTGAAGTTATTTGGACTGAATTTTCAACAGTTGTCACAGTTATATGCTGAAATCCAAATATCTGGACTGAAAAGAGAACAACTTACAGGCAAGACTCGAGGCCAACTAATTAATATTTTGTCAAACTACATCGGGAAAGCTGAATTAGAGTGAGAAGATGGAGGAATGTCTGATTTGCTACATATACAGGACTTGATTGAAAGTATAAAAGATGTTTAACTAGGAATAGCCAAACCAAGTGAAAAAGGTGAAGATGCAGTGCGAAAGAGAAACATAGTGCCCCCAGACACTGGCCCCTGGCGCAAAGATTTCAAGATATCTGGACAAATAGGTGAGCTCGGACAAAAAGATAAACTCACATTTCCTAGTTTGGTGAGACAGATAGAAAATGGGCTCAGGAAAGGCTACCACGGGGACGAGATCATCGATGCAGTGGTTTGTGCCATAACACTGGGTCTGCAGTTGAGAAGTTACCTCAAAGGGAAAGGGAACCTCACCCTACCTTCTTCACGAAGGATTCTCCGTTCTCACTATCAGGAGAGTGGAGCCACTGAATTGTACAAGCAGCTCTCATCGGAAGTGCAGACCAATAAAGAGTCTCCACAGAACTTCCTACTGAGGGCAATGGATCTTCGTCAAATGATTCTTTTTGCATCTCAAGAGGCCGAATCAGGTTTGACGTATGATCCTACATTGGGCCAGAGTTTATTCCTGCACGCAGTTCTGACAGGGTTACAGAGTGACAATGTAAAGAGTGACATGCAACCTTTCCTCATGCTAACCACCACATCAGATGAAGTACTGTTAGAAAAATTAAACATAGCATGTGCAGATGAAAAAGAGCGACAGGAAAAAAAGAAAAATGCTGCTCCGCGGGTGACCACGGTAAACACTGTCCAGTTAGATGACACACCAGCCCCGATTGATGGGAAGAAGACAGTCTTAAAGCAGAGTACTGTTACTGTGCCGAATGAACTCCTTTCAGAGATCAAAGAGATGATGCTGTTAAAGGAGCTGCGGGCGGAAGTGTCCCAGATCAAAGAGACTATTCAGAAACCAACAGCCACTTCTCAGCCCACCAGCGGAGGACCTGAACGCCTGCCTGACCACTACCCTGGACAGGTCGTCTTCACTCCACCTTCACCATAACACGTAGATCCACCAGCCAGGCACTACTACACCCAGCACTCCCCATCAGCTCTTCAGCAGTACCACCTGGCACTGTCATGATCTGGTTGGCGACCAGCGGGAGGCGCTGTCGGCCCCGCCTGCACCTGTACAGGTGCTGGTCGTCCCGATCAGATTGGCGACCAGCGGGTAGCGACGTCAGCCCTGCCGGCAGCCTCGCAGGTGCTGGTCGTTATAATCAATAACACTTAAAAGGACACCTGGCACGATCATCCGGTGCCGATTCATTGTTTGTTTGCTGCTTGGTTGCAGCATGCATCGTGTACGTGTTTGTTTAACCTTGGCGGGCTTTTACTTTTGGTCTTCTTTTGCTACTTTGTATTTTTTCCATTCAGATCATTTTGATGTTTTACATTTTGTTCCTGCTGACTTTATTTTAATACAATTTGTCAAACAACCTCCGACTCACTCCTGCCTGCTTTTTGGGATCCGCACCCGCCATCACCACCTCGCAAAACCTGACAGAATGAATCGGCCTACCATCGGATCCCGCAGGTACATCGGACCCGTCTCATTTCCACCCTGTGCCTGGCAATGCTACGTCCACGTTAGCGCAAGCCTCGTAGAGTTTGAATTGCGTCACTCGACGAGCCGCAACGTCCACGTAAACGTCCGGCCGAGACCTCCTTCCAGGTGGCCGTCCAGGGTGACACTGGGTGACTGGCATTGCACGCCCACGTCCAGCCACGCTGTCGTCGTGCATGACGAATTGAGTCTCATCCACGACGAGCCGTGCAACGTCCGCGTCAATGTCAGTCCGAGACCCCACTCACCGCTGGATCCCGGAGCGGCTCTGGACTGGTCTCGTTCCACCGGAGCCGGGCAGTTCACGCCCACGTCGGCCTCCGGCCGAGACCTGGTCCCATACGGCCGTACGGGGTGCCATTCTGCGCCTGGCAGTTTGACGTCCACGCAGAGCCATGCGCCGTCGCGTGAACGTGCGAGAGGGATCACACTCACGCCCACGACGATCCGTGCCGCGTCTTCGTCCACCCCAGGCCGAGTCCCGTTCCCATCAGGCTGCCGCCCGTCGTATGCTGGAGAGGCAGCGGTTGCCCTCTCCACCGACCGTTCCCTGGTGAGTGGACCTTTTGGGAGACTGTTGGGACTTCTGGAAGCAGCCCCTTGAAGGGGGGGTACTGTCATGATCTGGTTGGCGACCAACGGGGGGCGCTGTCGGCCCCGTCTGCACCTGCACAGGTGCTGGTCGTCCCGATCAGATTGGCGACCAGCGGGTAGCGACGTCAGCCCTGCCGGCAGCCTCGCAGGTGCTGGTCATTATAATCAATAACACTTAAAAGGACACCTGGCACGATCATCCGGTGCCGATTCATTGTTTGTTTGCTGCTTGGTTGCAGCATGCATCGTGTACGTGTTTGTTTAACCTTGGCGGACTTTTACACTTGGTTTTCTTTTGCTACTTTGTATTTTTTCCATTCAGATCATTTTGATGTTTTACATTTTGTTACTGCTGACCTTTATTTTAATACAATTTGTCAAACAACCTCCTGCTCCCTCCTGCCTGCTTTTTGGGATCCGAACCCGCCATCACCACCTTGCAAACCGTGACAGGCACCAGGTCCCAGGCCAATGAGGGGGCAGCACAGTTCCAGCAGAGGTTCACCCCTGAGCAGTACCACATGCCCCGTCAGGTGTTATTCTTGTATTCAGACAGATGATGAATATTGTCAGCACTGTTTTAAATGTGGAAGGATTTCAGAGCAGGCTGCAAAGCATAGAACTCAACCAGAAGCCATGCTTTAAACTAGAAAGGGTTACCCCAGTGGGACATGGTGTGACCACAGCGACAGATGAAAATGGAATGTAAGCCCCACTCATGTGGCCCCGTTCAGAAGAGACATGAGCAGTCATTTGTCGAGCGTACAGATAAGAAACAGTGTGGCAAATTACCTTCGGTCAGGGAGTTAGTGGGAAAGAAATGTCTTATTCGGTGCTTTTTGGGTAACAAAAGGGTTGAAGCACTTTGGGACTGGGGTCACAGGTGTGTGCTGTAGATGAGTTATGGAAACAAACAAACTGACCTGACGTGTCATTGAAAAATGTGAATGAGCTTATTGACCCTGATCTTACTCTCAATATTGTGGCAGCTAATGGAACAGATATGTATATATCTATATATGTAGCATGGCTTGAGATACCATTTAAACTTGGTGCGAATGATCCAGGGCTACTTGTACCAGTTTTAGTACTAAAAGGTAACCAGCAACAGTGTAATATCGTAGGGTTTAATGTCATTTGTGTTAGATAGTCTCTCTAATTAGACGTAAAAAGGGGATAATGAAAAGCTCTTGAAATCGGTTAGACTAGCTTTTCCCCACCTTAACTGCAATAAAGCAGCCACTTTCATGAAAGCAGTTAGTGTGGGACAAGCGCATGAGTATCGTGTAAAAACAACAAATGAGAGATTCACTATAGCTAGGCATAGCTCACTTTTTATTCCATGCAAAGTAGGCGTGCTCAAGATGAGGGACAGGCGACCCCTGAGGGGAAAAGCCGAAAGGAAAAGAAGAAGACGGTGCTCTTTTTCATCTCCCGCCGCCCATTTTGCTGTGTTTATATTGATACAAAAGATATTTAAGATGAATCGATGTTTGCTTAGGGGTTCTATACAGTACCACCATTATCGAAATCTGTATCAGTCGCTGTATTGGTCGCTGTATCGGTTGCGCCATTGGTCGACTTGGTCACGTGAGTTTGTTACGTGACCAGCTCCCGTGTAGCAGAGCCATTTCCATTTTCAGACGCTAGCTCGTGTGTAGCAGACGAGATTGAAGCGTTTCTGTTAAAAGGTAAAAATGGGAAGCAGAAGAAGTTTGACTTTTTTAAATTGCATACATAATGCAGTAAGATGTAAGCGTTGCTGTTTCCCTGTTGTGTTATGTACATGCCCACTGTACTGTATATGAATGCAATCGTTTTTTGCAACAATGATTGTTGTTTTGTCTGCTGAAGCGTGATTTTGAAAATTAGCATACATTCCATACTGTGTATTAAAGGACAATCGATGTCACTTTTCATTCAAATGCAAAACACCAATAAAATGACTTTACGCGAAGATGTCTTGCATTGCTTGTGAATCCAAACAATGGCTTCAGATTCGGATCGTATGCTTTCTTGTTACACATCCAGTTATGAATATGATTCAAATACACTGTAGAGGAAAGCACTGAAGAGGAAAGCATGCATGTTTTCAATCGATTAAAGAATTATATGTGCCATTTTGAGGCAACATTCGGGGAACATCTCTCACCCCAAAAAAAGAGGGACAAAATGGCGAGCTCATGGCCAGCTCCGTTTCTTATATGGCGCTTGGATGCCCTCTTTTGGCGGCTTTTGTTAATGCAGTTCGGCGCAGGACGGATATACAGTAAAGTCTCGTTATATCGATAGTCCCGGTTATATCGATACTATTTCTATGCCCGCACTGAGAAAATTACATGCAAACAAGGTCGGATATATCGATAGTCCCGGTTATATCGATATTTTTTCGGACTCCCTTGAATATCGATATAACGAGACTTTACTGTATCAACGGTTATATCGACATTTAATCTAACTCCCGAGAATATCTATATAACGAGACTTTGCTGTATATCGAAAATGTTTATTTAAACAAGGAACGCTTGCTTCGGTTAGTGTTTCGTGTCGGACCGATTTACAGGGTTGCAGGAAGTTGTTGTACTCATATGTTTGCATTACATCTGGGCATTCGAAGTAAACCACTTTTGAGTCAAGACGTATCGCACTGCTTGTCTTGTGGTTTTTTTTCTGGATCCCACAACACCGTATCTCCCTTCCCATAGTGGAGAGCACAACATTGACACACGCACACTCAACACAGACCAATCTGATTTAACAATCCCTTCTGTCCGATTAGGTCTTTCAGTTGTGGCATTTGGAGAGTGAAGTAATGGCTGCAAAGGTGGAAAGTAAAGTGATTGATGACAAACTGCAAAACTTGGCCAAATCTCAGAAGGAGCTCGATGAGGAAATCACAGCGTACAACAAGATGGTCGCATCAAACCATGCTGACGGTTCTTCCATTGATGCACTTATCACACAGAAACAGGCTGCTATTACTAATTACAACAGAAAAAAGGATCTCATTGCTGCTCGCACTGGGGTAAGGAAGCCTTGATCATGTCGCATATATTCAATATACGCGACACTATATACTATATTGTGCAAATTTGGAACCCCAGGTTCAGATTCAAAGGCCTGCGTCCCGGTCTGCCTCACATCATTTTATGTCATCCAAGAATTCTGTACCTTCATTTTTAACAGACACAAGCATTTTAATGCATTCCTTCTGTGTGTATCTCTCTCTCTCCCCCCCCCTTAATCTCTCTCTCTCTGTGTCTCTCAGTGTGTGTGTACGTCTCTGTCTCTCTCACACACAGCGCACACACACAGACTTTTTTTAATTGATGGAACAATTATTGCTTGATTAAATATGTGATTGTCACTGCTTTCCAGTACTTTAGGTTTAAAATAGGCTTTACATAATCAGGATCAAAAAGGAAAAATAAATCCATAAATAAATAAACAACAAATCACAGATTCAATCAGAAGACTCACCAATATATACCGTCTTTAAAAATAATGTGTTTATTTTCTACATAGTCATGGTCCATTAAGACACAAACATTTTGTAGAATTGACATCAATTTAAATGCCCTGGGAAAAAATACGAGTTCAACACTAAAACTACCCCCCCCCCCCGTAAAATAAATCAATAAACAAGGGTAAATTTAAACATCTACTCTATACATTATGCTGAGAAATATAGTTCATAATAACAGCACAGAGCATCCCTGAAGTGAATGAGATTGTGTTTGCTGTCATGTCTTATAATTGTAAGACAAAATATCTCTCAATTCGAGCCTGCCCATCATATACGTATGTGTAAAGGCTCATTTCAAATACAAGTTGTTGTTTATAAAGAAACAGTATATAGTAGTTTGTATCACTGGTGTGAATCTAATGGTGAAAGTAAAAATGAATGTGATGCACCTTTATAATGTTCTTTGCCAAATAATCTAAAGTGTGTGTGTGTGGGTGTGTGTGTGTGTGTGTGTGTGTGTGTGTGTGTGTGTGTGTGTGTGTGTGTGTGTGTGTGTGTGTGTGTGTGTGTGTGTGTGCATGCGTGTGTGTGTGTGTGCGTGTGCATGTGTGCTTGTTTTCACAGCATGAAGACCTCAGTCCTATGCAAATCAAAATGGAGGCAATAAAGACTCAAACTGAGGAATTAGCTGAAAAAATCAAGAATGATCAGCAGCTGTGGCTGAGGCTTCAGAGCACACTTGTCGGACTGACACTGGAGATTCAGGCATACAACAAGGAGTTCAACAAGCTTCAGGCAAAGTACACTGTCGCCTGTCAAAAGAAGATTCATCTGGAGCGTATGTTGCATATTTTCTGACACATTTTCCCCCAAATCTGATTTCCAATTTGCAAAATGTAATGCATGAATAGTAATCTTTACTGAAACCACAACTAGGCCATCTTGAAGTTGTCCATCGTGAGGAGAACGAGGTGGAGAAGAGCAATAAGATGCTTCAAAGAGACCTGCAGAAGCTCAACATGCTTCTTAGCCAGAACATGCAGCTATGCGACGCTTTGGAGCAGGAGACTGCTGCGATAGAGACCGATTTCCTTCACAAACTTAAGGTATACCCTTTCTGTCTGACACAAATCTTCAAGTGGTTTGAATGCTGTGTCGCTGATGTTATGTGATTAGGAGGCAGAGCGGGAATCAATCGAGATGGAATGCAAGCTGGAGAAGACCCAGCGGGGAAAAGAGAAACTTCTCAGCAGCTTAGTGGAGGCTGAGTCAGTCGTTTGCTCAATAGGAATTCACATATCAATGAGACATGCATCTCATAGAAGTCACATATCCAATGCATTCAAAATATCTCATGTTTTTGACAGACGACAGATCATGCTGTGGGAAAAGAAGACTCACCTGATGAAAGAAACACGTTTAATTGTGGAAGAGGGTCATGTAGATATCCAGGTAACCAAAGATGACATTCACCGGATGGAGGTACGTGAACTGGTTCTCCTGAAAAACATTTGAATGCTGCTCATTTTGGTCTTCATTCCTTCTAAAATATATCGCCCTATATAATTATGACATAATTGTCCTCAATTGATAAAAGTCATCACTGTTCATATAATCTTACTGGTTAATTGAAGATGGTACGACTCGGGATGCTTTTGGGTGTCAGTGGTTTTCCAGAGAGGGTTTGTTGGGGGAGTGAATGGCTCGCAGTTGAATGTGCCTACGCTCAGTCAAGCAACCGTTATATAAGGGTGTTCCCTCATGATATCTTGCCCAGTCCATATTCAAGACTTCGCTACAAGACTTCCGAGCATTGACCATGGCTCGCTCTAAAATTTCTCAAACTTCAGTGCCAGCAACATTTTCTCTGTTGGCTTAAACACAGCCAGAAACTTAGACCGAAATTAGCCACCCAAATGTAATGCAGGCTGACTGCTGTTACCAATGGAAAGGTTTCTGTAAAAGGACAGTGTTGAAATGTTTTATTTGTCAACTTATTCATATACATTCCTTCAAAAAATAATCACAATAAACAACTTTATTCAAATTAAACCATACATTTTTGTTGGATTAATCTTACTTTTAGTCATCACTATTTATATAGATCATCCCAATTTTAGTGTGAGCAGCCGAGTTTCTGGTTGTGCTCCCAAAGAGTCGACACAAAGAGCACTCAAACGAATCACATGAACGAGTGAATGGCGTGATACATTTATTTGCTTTCTAAAAGCGGAAAATTTAAATCGAAAACCACACATTATTCCACCAAGTATAAGTCATTTACGACTCCAAAAACGTCCTCCCTGAAGAAATCAGGACAAAACCACAACTTTACATTGTCGCTGATATTGCCAAATGAAGAGGACAAAAAAGTAGATGTGGATTATTCTGTCATCAGTCAACAATACGTGTTGCAAACCTATTAATGGTATGGTTTTGTCATTTATGGTAATGTTGTTTTTTGCACCTCTTTTTTTATGTGCTAAACAGAGACAGCTCAATCAGCTGATGAAACAGCGGGAACAGCTAGTGAAGGAAAGTGTCATAGTTGTGGAAAGGAGGGGAAACATCATCGAGCGCAATGATACCCTGGCTCGAAGCATGAAAAAGCTAATTACAAAGGGCGCACTAAATCTCATCAATGATGGCTTGCGGCGCAAAATAAAAGAAACACAAAAGGTGATGCTTTTTTTTGTCTGTATACATTATTTGTTGTGTAATAACCTGGCAATGTGTTTTTAAGATGGTAAAAGAGTGGGACCAGGAGCTCAAAGAACTGCAGGAGAGCCAGGTGAATCTCAGCAACATTGTTGCACATCACAAGCAACAGCTGATGAACCTGTCTGGTACCAATCGTGGCCTTGAGAGTGGTCTGGCAAAAATCCAGGATGCCAAAAACAAGGTATGTTGTGACATCAAGTCACACAATGCATAACAAATCTGCCACTGTTGTCCCAAGCCTCAACAAATGGGGAAATCTCAACAATATGCACACATTGTTTAAATGTAAAATATGTGCCATAGTGACATAATTGTTCTGAAACACTATATATATATATATATATATATATATATATATATATATATATATATATATATATATATATATATATATATATATATATATATAAAGTCTCCTTATATCGATATCGGTTATATCGATAGTACCGCTTATTACGATACTATTTTCATTTCCCTTGCACATTTCTAGTCTTTTTATGTATAATTAGTACCGTTTAGTACGATACCCGGTTATTACGATAATCCGGTTATTACGGTGCTCCTTTTCATCCCCCACCGGCCATTTTTGTTGTTTATATCGATATATCCGTCGCGCCATTGGTCAACTTGGTCACGTGTCTTGTTACGTGAGCCGCCATCGGTCGCGCCATTGGTCGACTTGGTCACATGAGCCGCCATCGGTCGCGCTATTGGTCGACTTGGCCGTGTGACTTTGTCACGTGACACGCCATCGTTCGCGCCATTGGTCAACTTGGTCACGTGTCTTGGTTACATGTCACGCCATCAGTCGCGCCATTGGTCGACTTGGTCAGGTTACGTGCCCAGCACCCGTGTAGCAGAGCCATTTTCATTTTCAGACGCTAGCTCGTGTGTAGCAGACGAGATTGAAGTGTTTGTGTTAAAAGGTAAAAATGGGAAGCAGAAGAAGATTGATGACTTTTTTTAAATTGTATACATAATACAGTAAGATGTAAGCGTTGCAGTTTCCCTGTTGTGTTATGTACATGCCCACTGTACTGTATATGAATGCAATCGTTTTTTGCAACAATGTTTCTTGTTTTGTCTGCTGAAGCGCGATGATTTTGAAAATTATTAACATTCCATACTGTGTATTAAAGGACAGCCGATGTCACTTTTTATTCAAATGCAAATAAAAATGACTTCACGCCAAGACGTCTTGCATTGCTTGTGAATCCAAACAATGGCTTCAGATTCGGATAATATGCTTTCTTGTTACACATCCAGTTATGAATATGTTTCAAATACACTGTAGGCTTTCCATCCCCGCTGTTGCGGCGCCGCGAGAGTGGCTGCCTTTCCAGCAGCTCCTGTGTTTTGCTGTTCTACTTTCATTTCTTTCATAACTTTGCTGCTGTGAAATGTAAATTTCTCCACTGCGAGACTAATAAAGGCAAATCCAATCCAATCCACTGCGAGTTCTGTGTAGCGCAGCTTCTTGCGCTCATAGGCCTCTTCAACAGAGTTTTCCCACGGGACTGTGAGTTCTGAGATGTAGACAGCCTTGAGTGAAGGGGACCAGAGCACCAAGTCTGGTCTGAGGGTGGTGGCTGCAATCTCCGCTGGGAAAACCAATTGCTGGCCAATGTCAACCCGCATCTCCCAATCGCGGGCCCTGGATAGCTGTCCAACTTCTGGTTTGGCAGGAGGATGGTTGGGCCTTTTCTGTTGCTCTCGGATGAAAATCAATGGTGCTGTGATGGACGTGGTGGCTCTTATTGGCAAGGAGTTGATTGTATTCCTCCAGGTGTAGCAGCCTTGTGTGAGGTTGGTCTTACAACCGGTCAAGATGTCTTTGAGAGTTCCTGGAGTTCGACAGAGGTCACAGGTTGGATCTTCGCCATACCATTGGTGGAGGTTTTTTGGAGATGGGAGCACATCATTGATAGCTCTGATGATGAAGCTGATGTTGCTTGCCTCCATTTCCCAGAAATCCCTCCAGCTGAGCTTTCTCTTCTCCAGGCCTTCCCACCTCATCCATTGTCCCTGCTTGGCAAGAGAGACAGCCTGTGCAGTTCTTTCAGCTTCCTCATGGCGGCGCACCTCTGCCATCACCATTTTCCTTCTTTCCGATGTTGAAGCCTTACGACAAGAAGGTTTGTTTGTAAGGCCAAACCCCCCTCTTCCTAGCTGAACGTGTCCCACAATGTCGCTGTGCCTTAGGGCTGCTGTGGCCTGCTGCACTGCAATGGATGGCGTCCATTTCCGTCCAGTTGATGGGTGCAGCTTGACTGATCTTCCGGTCTCTGGAGTCTGTGAGGGTCATCTGAAGTCTCACTTTAGCGCACTTGTACTCTTCGGTGAGGCTTGTGATTGGAAGCTCAAGGACCCCTTTGCCATAAAGGCCAATGTTGGACAGACAGCGTGGAACACCAAGCCAGCCTTTCACATATCTAGTGATGGCTCGCTCCATCTTCTCCACAGTTGAGAGTGGGACCTCATAGACTGTGAGTGGCCACATTACCCGAGGGAGAAGTCCAAACTGCAGACACCAGAGCTTGAGCTTTCCTGGCAGTGGAGTCTTGTTGATGTTTTCCAGACTATTGGTGATGTCCTGCTTGAGTTGCTGCACTTGATCTTTGTCTCTGAGGCTTGCATTGTACCACCTGCCCAGGCTTTTGACCGGTTCCTCAGACACCGTTGGTATTGGGTCATCACCAATGCAGTACTTCACATTTTTTAGCTGTCCCTTGACGATTGAGATGCTGCGTGACTTGTTCGGCTTGATTTTTTTCATCCGGGCCCATTTGATGTTTTCCTGCAGTTTTGCAAGAAGCCGCCTGGTGCAAGCTGCGGTAGTGGTCAAGGTGGTCATGTCATCCATGTATGCTGGTGGTTCAATAGGGGGGATGTCATGTGGGATAGCTAGTTTTTCCTGCCTTTTCGTGTCCTGGTGGACCTTTTCCAGATGCTTTTCAAGTTCCTGCTTGGAGGTTTTCAGGATTCCGCTTTTGTCCTTAGCGAAGAGGTCTTTGACAAACTTGAAGGGGATTTTATAGAACCGTGTTCTTGTGTGTTCCTTGTTCTTGTGATGTTTTCTCAAGTTTTCTGCCCTTCGTAAGGTTGCCAACAGGCATTTGATGTCCCCTTGGAGCAGCATGAAACCTTCTTTCTCTGCATCAGAGTCCTTCTTCCACTGTTTTCGCAGGTCCCTTCTTTCTCTGACCAGTCTGTCTATCTCTTGCTGCCTCCTGGATTTGGTTGGTGGTGGTCTTGCATTGGCGGTTTTCCGGATGTACACTCCAAAGCGCTCCTCCCGTAGTGACAGATGATGTCACCAATATTTTCCAGCTTTTTCTCTGCTGTGCCCGCTTGTCGCTCCAAGATTTTGGTCAGTTCGTTATTGACGGTTTCCCACTCTCTTTTCTCGATAGCTTTTGGCCACTTCACACTTGGTCTGTGCCCTTTGATCTTGTCCTCCTTGGGAGGTCTCTGTGGTTGGGTGGGCTCTTCCACCTTTCGTTCTGTAAGTGCATTACCATCCTCCTTGACAGGGGTGTAGACGCTCTGCGAACTTTGGTTGTCGTCCCGTCGCTGTGCTTCACTCGACTTATTTGACGTCTGACTTCGTAAGAAATATTGGTCAATGCGAGGCCCTTGTCTCTGCTTTCCCAAGCACTGTCTCTTCCCTTGGTGGATCTTTAACCCGATAGCTGATGTTACTTTTGCCCAGCCACAGACGCACACCTTGAGTGAGTATCCTGCTGCCGTTGTCTCATGTGCCATGTTCTTGCTCGTAGTCAGGTTCGTTCCTGGGTCGGTAACCGTGTTGTCAGTCGTTGAGCCATCTTGCATCCCCCGCTCTCGCAGGCTCTAGGCTAGGGGTATCTTTCTCTGTATTCTTTCTGTAGCATTTAGCGGGTGTCTCCAACAAACTGAACCAGCGTTGGTGACTGCCACCATGGGTAGCTAGCCCATGACAGCCCCAGTGGGGTCTATTCCCTCCTGTCAGCTGTCTCTCCAAGCTGTCACGCAGACTTTCCTATGTTGTCAGCTGTCTTTTCACAGCAGTCACTGGATGACTTTCAGATACTAAGAATCATGAAACACTGGACCTGATGTTATTCTGTCCATTTGTGCCAATGGATGGTCCTCACATGAGATTAGCCTTGATGTTGAGAGTGGTGTGGGAGCTGTGCCTCAGGGATGGGAGGTTGTGAATTTGGGACACATCGTCAGTAGTGTGCCAAAGAATCATTAGGTGTTTCGGCCTTTTAATCACTAGACACCCTCATCGATGGTGGCCAGCGACAGGTTTGTCACGCCCGCGCTTGTGTCCCATGCCAATCAGATGTTGAGAAGCTGGTGGGGAGGGAGGGGTGTTGTGTCATAGGTTGCTTTTCTATGAGCCCAACAAGGGTCCTTCCTCTTCATCAAGATCCACTGGCTGCTTCTTTCTGTGGCTTCAGAGACTGATCTAACTGTGTGCCGCAGAGCCTGTCCGTGGATACCCAGGTCTTTTAGCAGCCTGATGGTGGAGGAAGCCACAAACCCTCTGCATCCAACTTTAATTGGATATACCTTGGCTTTCCATCCTCGCTGTTGCGCATCCACTGCGAGTTCTGTGTAGCGCAGCTTGTTGCGCTCATAGGCCGCTTCAACAGTTTTCCCACGGGACTGTAAGTTCTGCGATGTAGACAGCCTTGAGTGAAGGGGACTAGACCACCAAGTCTGGTCTGAGGGTGGTGGCTGCAATATATATATATATATATATATATATATATATATATATATATATATATATATATATATATATATATATACAGTAAAGTCTCGTTATATCGATATTCAAGGGAGTCCGAAAAAATACCGATATAACCGGGACTATCGATATATCCGACCCTATTTGCCTGTAATTTTCTCCGTGCGTGCATAGAAATAGTATCGATATAACCGGGACTATCGATATATCCGATATCGATATAACGAGACTTTACTGTATATACCCTGAATTGGTTGCCAGCCAATCGCAGGGCACACAAAGACGTACAACAGTCACTCTCACACTCACACCAAGGGACAATTTGGAGTGGTCAATCTGCCTGCCATGCATGTTTTTGGAGTGTGGGAGGAAACTGGAGGACCCGGAGAAAACCCACACGGGCCCGGGGAAAACATGCAAACTCCACACAGGGAGGCCGGTCCAGGACGCGAACCGGCGACCTCTGCACTGTGAAGCCGGCGTGCTAACCACTCGACTACCGAGCTATATATATATAAAATGTAGCCACAAGGGGGCACAAGCCACGCCCGCATAAATACAGAGGGTTGTGTCAGGAAGGGCATCCGACGTAAAAAATGTTGCCAAAACAAATATGCGAATCAAACCTCTGAATCCCATACCGGATCGGTCGAGGCCCGGGTTAACAACGGCCGCCATTGGTACTGTTGACCTTCAGGGTGCCAGTGGAAAATGGACTACTGTTGGTCGAAGAAGGAGAGGAGGGAGGTGTGCCCGGAGGAAAAGAGAGAAATGGAACGCCAAGAGTATAGACTATAGAACTAAGAGTAGGAACTTTGAATGTAGGAACAATGACAGGTAAAGGTAGAGAGCTGGTTGACATGATGCAGAGAAGGAAGGCAGACATACTGTGTGTCCAGGAAACCAGGTGGAAAGGGAGCAAGGCTAGAAGCTTAGGGTCAGGGTTTAACTATCATGGTGAAGACAGAAAGAGAATTGGAGTTGGGGTTATCTTAAAAGAGGAGTTTGTTAGGAATGTCTTAGAAGTAAAAAGAGTATCAGATAGAATGATGAGTCTGAAGCTAGAAATTGAAGACGTGATGGTCAATGTTGTTTGTGGGTATGCCCCACAACTAGGATGTGAGCTGGCGGAGAAGGAGAAATTTTGGTTGGACTTTGATGAAGTCATACAGAACATCCCGAGAAGTGAGAGGGTTGTAATTGGTGGAGACTTCAATGGACATGTTGGCGCAGGAAACAAAGATGATGAGGAAGTGATGGGCAGGTTTGGACTCCAGATGAGGAACGCTGAAGGACAGATGGTGGTTGACTTTGCTAAGAGAATGCAAATGGCTATTGTGAATACTTTATTTCAGAAGAGACAGGAACATAGGGTGACCTATAAGAGTGGAGGCAGAAGTACACAGGTAGACTGCATTTTGTGTCAACGGCATCCATCTAAAGGAAATCAGTGACTGAAAAGTAGTGGTTGGTGAGAGTGTAGCCAGACAGCATAGGTTGGTGGTGTGTAGGATGATGCTGGCAGTGAGGAAGATGAAGAAACCAAAGGCTGAAGTGAGGACAAAATGGTGGAAGTTCAAAAAGGAAGAGTGTTGCATGACATTTAGGAAGGAGGTAAGACAAGCACTGGGTGGGCAAGAGGTCCTTCCAGATGACTGGCGAACTACAGCGAATATAATCAGAGACACAGGTCGGAAAGTACTTGGTGTATCGAGTGGAAGAAAGGTAGATAAGGAGACTTGATGGTGGAACGGGGAGGTGCAGGAGTGTATACAGAGAAAGAGGTTAGCAAAGAAGTGGGACACTGGGAGGACGGACGAGAGTAGACAGCAGTACAAGGAGATGCAGCGCACGGTTAAAGTAGAGGTGGCAAAGACCAAACAAGAGGCCTATGATGACTTGTATGCTCGGCTGGACAGCAAGGAAGGTGAGACTGATCGTTACAGGCTGGCGAGACAGAGAGACAAAGATGGTAAGGACCTGCAGCAGGTTCGGGTGATTAAGGATAGAGATGGCAATGTATTAACAGGTGCCAGTAGTGTGATGGCAAGATGGAAAGAGTACTTTGAAGAATTGATGAATGAGGAAAATGAGATGGAACAAAGAGTAGAAGACGTGCCTGTTGTGGACCAAGACGTAGCAAGCATTAGCAAGGATGAAGTGAGGAGGGTGCTGAAGAGGATGAAGGGGGGAAAGGCACTCGGGCCTGATGATTTACCAATCGAGGTATGGAAGTGTCTTGGAGAGGTGGCGGTGGTGTTCCTGACTGGGTTATTCAACAAGATCTTAGATGGTGAACAGATGCCTGAAGAATGGAGGCGAAGTGTACTTGTGCAAATTTTTAAGAACAAAGGAGATGTTCAGAGTTGTACTAATTACAGAGGAATAAAGTTGATGAGCCATACAATGAAACTCTGGGAAAGTGTAGTTGAAGCTAGACTAAGACCAGAAGTGAACATTTGTGAGCAGCAGTATGGCTTCATGCCAAAAAAAAGAGTACGACAGATGCAGTGTTTGCTTTAAGAATGCTGATAGAGAAGTACAGAGAAGGTCAGAAGGAATTGCATTGTGTCTTTGTAGATCTGGAGAAAGCGTACGGCAGGGTTCCCAGAGAAGAGCTGTGGCATTGCATGAGGAAGTCTGGAGTGACAGAAAAGTATGTCAGAGCGGTGCAAGACATGTATCATGACTGCAAGACAGTTGTGAGGTGCACTGTCGGTATGACTGAGGAATTCAAGGTGGAGGTGGGACTCCACCAGGGATCAGCTCTGAGCCCCTTCTTGTTTGCTATGGTGATGGACAGGCTGACAGACGATGTTAGACAAGAATCTCCTTGTACCATAATGTTTGCAGATGACATTGTTATCTGTAGCGAGAACGGGGAACAGGTGGCGGAGAAACTAGAGATGTGGAGATATACCCTGGAAAGGAGAGGAATAAAGATCAGTCGCAGCAAGACGGAATATATGTGTGTGAATGAGAGGGATCCAAGTGCAAGAGTGATGCTACAGGGAGAAGAGATAAAGAAGGTGGATGATTTTAAGTACTTGGGGTCAACTGTCCAGAGCAGTGGAGAGTGTGGAAAAGAGGTGACGAAGCGTGTCCAGGCAGGCTGGAGCGGCTGGAGAAAAATGTCAGGAATAATCATCAGTAAATGATATTGCATATTTATGCCCATATATAGATTCGGTGCGCATATAGCCTGTAAGGTCAGTGTGTATAACTCGAGAGGGTTCTTGGCTCTTGTATCAGGATTCCTGTTTTTATTCTGAGTGTATTTCCCCTGAATACACACCTCACACTCTTGCTCAGGTTTGCATGCTTTACCCTTAATCTGCATGCCATTAACCACATTCTGCAATTTAAGAATATCATCGTAATTGCAGTGGCCTCATACCTCGTGCCATTCTCGTATATCGCGACATGTGTTACATTTGTCATTAGGCTTATTTTCAGTATGTAAGTAGTACAATTTTCCATACACATGTATACCATATTTTGTCCCACCTTTCGTAATCAGTGAATCTTTACCTTCTTTAAATATCACTGTTGCCCCGTTGGTGGTTGCCTTCTTTACAGAGAAAATGTCTTGGGGGTATGAAGTAATGTATAAAGCGTCTCTCAGCGTTGCTTTATGTCTTTGTCCTTTGATGTCAATCAAAGAGACCTCAGCATCTCCTCTTTTCTGTGCGACTCCGCGGCATTGTGTGCCGTCCGCCAGCTCTACGCTGTGTATTTCCGGTCTGAAGGTGCTGTCGAAATTCTTGAACATGGTCACGTCTGTGATGATATGCGAAGTGGCTCTTGTGTCCACCCACCATCAATCCCCTCTCTCGGATGTCGCGACCCAACTGCTCCCAGGGTCCGCCGTCCCTCATCTTGAGCACGTTGTCGGTGTCGCCATCTTCTGACGCTTTACTGGCGTCATCTCGTCTGTCCTTGTCCTTACGCCTGCACGTGGCGTCTTTGTGTGTCTTGCTTTTGCAATGACTGCACCATGTCTTCTGTCGACATTCTTTTGCT
The DNA here is from genome assembly GCF_051943395.1 of Hippocampus bargibanti. Classification (NCBI taxonomy): domain Eukaryota; kingdom Metazoa; phylum Chordata; class Actinopteri; order Syngnathiformes; family Syngnathidae; genus Hippocampus; species Hippocampus bargibanti. The sequence continues at coordinate 6,279,584 of NC_142743.1, read as the reverse complement.
TTGTGGCCTTTGATCCCACACTTGAAACACACGATGCTTGTATCATCACTGTGCTGGTCACGGGTGTTGGTTTTGGTGGTTTGTCGTCCACTCCGACCATGTGTCTTCATCACACTGTCCCCTGACTCAGTGTTCAATTTCTCAGCTTCAAAACTCCGTAGCTTAGTCTTGAAATCTGCAAACTTGATTTCATCATTTGAATGCGCCACATGTATTGCGAATGGCTTGAAACTTGCTGGAAGTCCTTTTAATACCATGGCAACAAGTAGTCCATCTCCAAAGTTTCACCCGCATTTCGGAGTGCTGTGATGGCAGTTTCGGCTTTGATGATATAGTCTGTAACGCTTTCATCGTTTCTCTTTTGAAGCGGCGTGAGCGTGGTGTACAGATTTATTATCCGTCGTTTTCCTTTCCCGGCATAATATTCTCTCAATATCTTCAGACGTCAGACTTTCTTCAGACGTCAGACTTTCTTCCATCATCAGGTGCATCTCACAGTGAGAGGCTTTTGTCATTAAGCATATTTATCAATTCGGAATACGCATCTGCATTTTTCTCTGCATCCGTAGCCATTTCGAAACTCGTCGCCGGCTTGCTTAGTACGGTCTTCTTTAGTCCCAATAAATGAAAATGTCCGGGCATTTTCATTTCCCATATCTCGTACTTGTCTTCATCTCCGTCGCATGCCAGTCGAAGGTGCCTGCTTGCCCTTCCTTGATCAATCTTGACCGCTGTTTTAGCCGATTAGCGATAGCCTCCTTTGCTCACCGCTCTTTCAAGTCTGGATACTCTTTTGGCTTCACTTTATCTCCCAAACGTTTCCTGTGTCCATAACCTGTTGAGACCTTCAGCGCTTTCGCGATGCATTTGGGAGAATACAGAGTCCTCTTGTTTAGATCATACAAGTAGGATATTTATTTGCCGGTGCACAAAGACCAGCAGCTGCGGTCATCGTCGTACGAGCAGTCAAACACATACACATACACTGGCTTTGATCGCTGTCAAATCACGTGATGTCGCGTAGTGGCTGGGTTGCCAGATCAGCTCAGTATTACAGCATTACACAAAATGAGGATACAATCTAAGTTTCTTAACACCCACAACACCATATCTCCCTTACCATAGTGGAGAGCGCAACGTTTTGGAGGCATCGCTGGGATATTTGCGTTCGAGTGTTGTTTACTCGCCGTGGGTAGAAGCTCGCGCCGAATATCCCCCAATCAACCCAGTCGGAGTGGCATCGGTTTACTGTTTTTTTTCCTACATGTGCTCTGGTTACATCTCTGTGCGTACATCCACCACTAGAGGGCACTGGAAGTCTATGAAGTGAATCCGGCCAGTTGAACTGCGTGTACCCTCTCGAAAATGGAGCTAGAGGAATTACAGTTGACGTCAAGTTATTTGGACTGATTTTTGGACTGAAGTTATTTGGACTGAATTTTCAACAGTTGTCACAGTTATATGCTGAAATCCAAATATCTGGACTGAAAAGAGAACAACTTACAGGCAAGACTCGAGGCCAACTAATTAATATTTTGTCAAACTACATCGGGAAAGCTGAATTAGAGTGAGAAGATGGAGGAATGTCTGATTTGCTACATATACAGGACTTGATTGAAAGTATAAAAGATGTTTAACTAGGAATAGCCAAACCAAGTGAAAAAGGTGAAGATGCAGTGCGAAAGAGAAACATAGTGCCCCCAGACACTGGCCCCTGGCGCAAAGATTTCAAGATATCTGGACAAATAGGTGAGCTCGGACAAAAAGATAAACTCACATTTCCTAGTTTGGTGAGACAGATAGAAAATGGGCTCAGGAAAGGCTACCACGGGGACGAGATCATCGATGCAGTGGTTTGTGCCATAACACTGGGTCTGCAGTTGAGAAGTTACCTCAAAGGGAAAGGGAACCTCACCCTACCTTCTTCACGAAGGATTCTCCGTTCTCACTATCAGGAGAGTGGAGCCACTGAATTGTACAAGCAGCTCTCATCGGAAGTGCAGACCAATAAAGAGTCTCCACAGAACTTCCTACTGAGGGCAATGGATCTTCGTCAAATGATTCTTTTTGCATCTCAAGAGGCCGAATCAGGTTTGACGTATGATCCTACATTGGGCCAGAGTTTATTCCTGCACGCAGTTCTGACAGGGTTACAGAGTGACAATGTAAAGAGTGACATGCAACCTTTCCTCATGCTAACCACCACATCAGATGAAGTACTGTTAGAAAAATTAAACATAGCATGTGCAGATGAAAAAGAGCGACAGGAAAAAAAGAAAAATGCTGCTCCGCGGGTGACCACGGTAAACACTGTCCAGTTAGATGACACACCAGCCCCGATTGATGGGAAGAAGACAGTCTTAAAGCAGAGTACTGTTACTGTGCCGAATGAACTCCTTTCAGAGATCAAAGAGATGATGCTGTTAAAGGAGCTGCGGGCGGAAGTGTCCCAGATCAAAGAGACTATTCAGAAACCAACAGCCACTTCTCAGCCCACCAGCGGAGGACCTGAACGCCTGCCTGACCACTACCCTGGACAGGTCGTCTTCACTCCACCTTCACCATAACACGTAGATCCACCAGCCAGGCACTACTACACCCAGCACTCCCCATCAGCTCTTCAGCAGTACCACCTGGCACTGTCATGATCTGGTTGGCGACCAGCGGGAGGCGCTGTCGGCCCCGCCTGCACCTGTACAGGTGCTGGTCGTCCCGATCAGATTGGCGACCAGCGGGTAGCGACGTCAGCCCTGCCGGCAGCCTCGCAGGTGCTGGTCGTTATAATCAATAACACTTAAAAGGACACCTGGCACGATCATCCGGTGCCGATTCATTGTTTGTTTGCTGCTTGGTTGCAGCATGCATCGTGTACGTGTTTGTTTAACCTTGGCGGGCTTTTACTTTTGGTCTTCTTTTGCTACTTTGTATTTTTTCCATTCAGATCATTTTGATGTTTTACATTTTGTTCCTGCTGACTTTATTTTAATACAATTTGTCAAACAACCTCCGACTCACTCCTGCCTGCTTTTTGGGATCCGCACCCGCCATCACCACCTCGCAAAACCTGACAGAATGAATCGGCCTACCATCGGATCCCGCAGGTACATCGGACCCGTCTCATTTCCACCCTGTGCCTGGCAATGCTACGTCCACGTTAGCGCAAGCCTCGTAGAGTTTGAATTGCGTCACTCGACGAGCCGCAACGTCCACGTAAACGTCCGGCCGAGACCTCCTTCCAGGTGGCCGTCCAGGGTGACACTGGGTGACTGGCATTGCACGCCCACGTCCAGCCACGCTGTCGTCGTGCATGACGAATTGAGTCTCATCCACGACGAGCCGTGCAACGTCCGCGTCAATGTCAGTCCGAGACCCCACTCACCGCTGGATCCCGGAGCGGCTCTGGACTGGTCTCGTTCCACCGGAGCCGGGCAGTTCACGCCCACGTCGGCCTCCGGCCGAGACCTGGTCCCATACGGCCGTACGGGGTGCCATTCTGCGCCTGGCAGTTTGACGTCCACGCAGAGCCATGCGCCGTCGCGTGAACGTGCGAGAGGGATCACACTCACGCCCACGACGATCCGTGCCGCGTCTTCGTCCACCCCAGGCCGAGTCCCGTTCCCATCAGGCTGCCGCCCGTCGTATGCTGGAGAGGCAGCGGTTGCCCTCTCCACCGACCGTTCCCTGGTGAGTGGACCTTTTGGGAGACTGTTGGGACTTCTGGAAGCAGCCCCTTGAAGGGGGGGTACTGTCATGATCTGGTTGGCGACCAACGGGGGGCGCTGTCGGCCCCGTCTGCACCTGCACAGGTGCTGGTCGTCCCGATCAGATTGGCGACCAGCGGGTAGCGACGTCAGCCCTGCCGGCAGCCTCGCAGGTGCTGGTCATTATAATCAATAACACTTAAAAGGACACCTGGCACGATCATCCGGTGCCGATTCATTGTTTGTTTGCTGCTTGGTTGCAGCATGCATCGTGTACGTGTTTGTTTAACCTTGGCGGACTTTTACACTTGGTTTTCTTTTGCTACTTTGTATTTTTTCCATTCAGATCATTTTGATGTTTTACATTTTGTTACTGCTGACCTTTATTTTAATACAATTTGTCAAACAACCTCCTGCTCCCTCCTGCCTGCTTTTTGGGATCCGAACCCGCCATCACCACCTTGCAAACCGTGACAGGCACCAGGTCCCAGGCCAATGAGGGGGGCAGCACAGTTCCAGCAGAGGTTCACCCCTGAGCAGTACCACATGCCCCGTCAGGTGTTATTCTTGTATTCAGACAGATGATGAATATTGTCAGCACTGTTTTAAATGTGGAAGGATTTCAGAGCAGGCTGCAAAGCATAGAACTCAACCAGAAGCCATGCTTTAAACTAGAAAGGGTTACCCCAGTGGGACATGGTGTGACCACAGCGACAGATGAAAATGGAATGTAAGCCCCACTCATGTGGCCCCGTTCAGAAGAGACATGAGCAGTCATTTGTCGAGCGTACAGATAAGAAACAGTGTGGCAAATTACCTTCGGTCAGGGAGTTAGTGGGAAAGAAATGTCTTATTCGGTGCTTTTTGGGTAACAAAAGGGTTGAAGCACTTTGGGACTGGGGTCACAGGTGTGTGCTGTAGATGAGTTATGGAAACAAACAAACTGACCTGACGTGTCATTGAAAAATGTGAATGAGCTTATTGACCCTGATCTTACTCTCAATATTGTGGCAGCTAATGGAACAGATATGTATATATCTATATATGTAGCATGGCTTGAGATACCATTTAAACTTGGTGCGAATGATCCAGGGCTACTTGTACCAGTTTTAGTACTAAAAGGTAACCAGCAACAGTGTAATATCGTAGGGTTTAATGTCATTTGTGTTAGATAGTCTCTCTAATTAGACGTAAAAAGGGGATAATGAAAAGCTCTTGAAATCGGTTAGACTAGCTTTTCCCCACCTTAACTGCAATAAAGCAGCCACTTTCATGAAAGCAGTTAGTGTGGGACAAGCGCATGAGTATCGTGTAAAAACAACAAATGAGAGATTCACTATAGCTAGGCATAGCTCACTTTTTATTCCATGCAAAGTAGGCGTGCTCAAGATGAGGGACAGGCGACCCCTGAGGGGAAAAGCCGAAAGGAAAAGAAGAAGACGGTGCTCTTTTTCATCTCCCGCCGCCCATTTTGCTGTGTTTATATTGATACAAAAGATATTTAAGATGAATCGATGTTTGCTTAGGGGTTCTATACAGTACCACCATTATCGAAATCTGTATCAGTCGCTGTATTGGTCGCTGTATCGGTTGCGCCATTGGTCGACTTGGTCACGTGAGTTTGTTACGTGACCAGCTCCCGTGTAGCAGAGCCATTTCCATTTTCAGACGCTAGCTCGTGTGTAGCAGACGAGATTGAAGCGTTTCTGTTAAAAGGTAAAAATGGGAAGCAGAAGAAGTTTGACTTTTTTAAATTGCATACATAATGCAGTAAGATGTAAGCGTTGCTGTTTCCCTGTTGTGTTATGTACATGCCCACTGTACTGTATATGAATGCAATCGTTTTTTGCAACAATGATTGTTGTTTTGTCTGCTGAAGCGTGATTTTGAAAATTAGCATACATTCCATACTGTGTATTAAAGGACAATCGATGTCACTTTTCATTCAAATGCAAAACACCAATAAAATGACTTTACGCGAAGATGTCTTGCATTGCTTGTGAATCCAAACAATGGCTTCAGATTCGGATCGTATGCTTTCTTGTTACACATCCAGTTATGAATATGATTCAAATACACTGTAGAGGAAAGCACTGAAGAGGAAAGCATGCATGTTTTCAATCGATTAAAGAATTATATGTGCCATTTTGAGGCAACATTCGGGGAACATCTCTCACCCCAAAAAAAGAGGGACAAAATGGCGAGCTCATGGCCAGCTCCGTTTCTTATATGGCGCTTGGATGCCCTCTTTTGGCGGCTTTTGTTAATGCAGTTCGGCGCAGGACGGATATACAGTAAAGTCTCGTTATATCGATAGTCCCGGTTATATCGATACTATTTCTATGCCCGCACTGAGAAAATTACATGCAAACAAGGTCGGATATATCGATAGTCCCGGTTATATCGATATTTTTTCGGACTCCCTTGAATATCGATATAACGAGACTTTACTGTATCAACGGTTATATCGACATTTAATCTAACTCCCGAGAATATCTATATAACGAGACTTTGCTGTATATCGAAAATGTTTATTTAAACAAGGAACGCTTGCTTCGGTTAGTGTTTCGTGTCGGACCGATTTACAGGGTTGCAGGAAGTTGTTGTACTCATATGTTTGCATTACATCTGGGCATTCGAAGTAAACCACTTTTGAGTCAAGACGTATCGCACTGCTTGTCTTGTGGTTTTTTTTCTGGATCCCACAACACCGTATCTCCCTTCCCATAGTGGAGAGCACAACATTGACACACGCACACTCAACACAGACCAATCTGATTTAACAATCCCTTCTGTCCGATTAGGTCTTTCAGTTGTGGCATTTGGAGAGTGAAGTAATGGCTGCAAAGGTGGAAAGTAAAGTGATTGATGACAAACTGCAAAACTTGGCCAAATCTCAGAAGGAGCTCGATGAGGAAATCACAGCGTACAACAAGATGGTCGCATCAAACCATGCTGACGGTTCTTCCATTGATGCACTTATCACACAGAAACAGGCTGCTATTACTAATTACAACAGAAAAAAGGATCTCATTGCTGCTCGCACTGGGGTAAGGAAGCCTTGATCATGTCGCATATATTCAATATACGCGACACTATATACTATATTGTGCAAATTTGGAACCCCAGGTTCAGATTCAAAGGCCTGCGTCCCGGTCTGCCTCACATCATTTTATGTCATCCAAGAATTCTGTACCTTCATTTTAACAGACACAAGCATTTTAATGCATTCCTTCTGTGTGTATCTCTCCCCCCCCCCCCCCCCCCCCGCTTAATCTCTCTCTCTCTGTGTCTCTCAGTGTGTGTGTACGTCTCTGTCTCTCTCACACACAGCGCACACACACAGACTTTTTTTAATTGATGGAACAATTATTGCTTGATTAAATATGTGATTGTCACTGCTTTCCAGTACTTTAGGTTTAAAATAGGCTTTACATAATCAGGATCAAAAAGGAAAAATAAATCCATAAATAAATAAACAACAAATCACAGATTCAATCAGAAGACTCACCAATATATCCCGTCTTTAAAAATAATGTGTTTATTTTCTACATAGTCATGGTCCATTAAGACACAAACATTTTGTAGAATTGACATCAATTTAAATGCCCTGGGAAAAAATACGAGTTCAACACTAAAACTAACCCCCGCCCCCCGTAAAATAAATCAATAAACAAGGGTAAATTTAAACATCTACTCTATACATTATGCTGAGAAATATAGTTAATAATAACAGCACAGAGCATCCCTGAAGTGAATGAGATTGTGTTTGCTGTCATGTCTTATAATTGTAAGACAAAATATTTCTCAATTCGAGCCTGCCCATCATATACGTATGTGTAAAGGCTCATTTCAAATACAAGTTGTTGTTTATAAAGAAACAGTATATAGTAGTTTGTATCACTGGTGTGAATCTAATGGTGAAAGTAAAAATGAATGTGATGCACCTTTATAATGTTCTTTGCCAAATAATCTAAAGTGTGTGTGTGTGTGTGTGTGTGTGTGTGTGTGTGTGTGTGTGTGTGTGTGTGTGTGTGTGTGTGTGTGTGTGTGTGTGTGTGTGTGTGTGCATGTGTGTGCATGCGTGTGTGTGTGTGCGTGTGCATGTGTGCTTGTTTTCACAGCATGAAGACCTCAGTCCTATGCAAATCAAAATGGAGGCAATAAAGACTCAAACTGAGGAATTAGCTGAAAAAATCAAGAATGATCAGCAGCTGTGGCTGAGGCTTCAGAGCACACTTGTCGGACTGATACTGGAGATTCAGGCATACAACAAGGAGTTCAACAAGCTTCAGGCAAAGTACACTGTCGCCTGTCAAAAGAAGATTCATCTGGAGCGTATGTTGCATATTTTCTGACACATTTTCCCCCAAATCTGATTTCCAATTTGCAAAATGTAATGCATGAGTAGTAATCTTTACTGAAACCACAACTAGGCCATCTTGAAGTTGTCCATCGTGAGGAGAACGAGGTGGAGAAGAGCAATAAGATGCTTCAAAGAGACCTGCAGAAGCTCAACATGCTTCTTAGCCAGAACATGCAGCTATGCGACGCTTTGGAGCAGGAGACTGCTGCGATAGAGACCGATTTCCTTCACAAACTTAAGGTATACCCTTTCTGTCTGACACAAATCTTCAAGTGGTTTGAATGCTGTGTCGCTGATGTTATGTGATTAGGAGGCAGAGCGGGAATCAATCGAGATGGAATGCAAACTGGAGAAGACCCAGCGGGGAAAAGAGAAACTTCTCAGCAGCTTAGTGGAGGCTGAGTCAGTCGTTTGCTCAATAGGAATTCACATATCAATGAGACATGCATCTCATAGAAGTCACATATCCAATGCACTCAATATATCTCATGTTTTTGACAGACGACAGATCATGCTGTGGGAAAAGAAGACTCACCTGATGAAAGAAACACGTTTAATTGTGGAAGAGGGTCATGTAGATATCCAGGTAACCAAAGATGACATTCACCGGATGGAGGTACGTGAACTGGTTCTCCTGAAAAACATATTTGAATGCTGCTCATTTTGGTCTTCATTCCTTCTAAAATATATCGCCCTATATAATTATGACATAATTGTCCTCAATTGATAAAAGTCATCACTGTTCATATAATCTTACTGGTTAATTGAAGATGGTACGACTCGGGATGCTTTTGGGTGTCAGTGGTTTTCCAGAGAGGGTTTGTTGGGGGAGTGAATGGCTCGCAGTTGAATGTGCCTACGCTCAGTCAAGCAACCATTATATAAGGGTGTTCCCTCATGATATCTTGCCCAGTCCATATTCAAGACTTCGCTACAAGACTTCCGAGCATTGACCATGGCTCGCTCTAAAATTTCTCAAACTTCAGTGCCAGCAACATTTTCTCTGTTGGCTTAAACACAGCCAGAAACTTAGACCGAAATTAGCCACCCAAAGGTAATGCAGGCTGACTGCTGTTACCAATGGAAAGGTTTCTGTAAAAGGACAGTGTTGAAATGTTTTATTTTTCAACTTATGACAACTTTATTCAAATTAAACCGTACATTTTTGTTGGATTAATCTTACTTTTAGTCATCACTATTTATATAGATCATCCCAATTTTAGTGTGAGCAGCCGAGTTTCTGGTTGTGCTCCCAAAGAGTCGACACAAAGAGCACTCAAACGAATCACATGAACGAGTGAATGGCGTGATACATTTATTTGCTTTCTAAAAGCGGAAAATTTAAATCGAAAACCACACATTATTCCACCAAGTATAAGTCATTTACGACTCCAAAAACGTCCTCCCTGAAGAAATCAGGACAAAACCACAACTTTACATTGTCGCTGATATTGCCAAATGAAGAGGACAAAAAAGTAAATGTGGATTATTCTGTCATCAGTCAACAATACGTGTTGCAAACCTATTAATGGTATGGTTTTGTCATTTATGGTAATGTTGTTTTTTGCACCTCTTTTTTTATGTGCTAAACAGAGACAGCTCAATCAGCTGATGAAACAGCGGGAACAGCTAGTGAAGGAAAGTGTCATAGTTGTGGAAAGGAGGGGAAACATCATCGAGCGCAATGATACCCTGGCTCGAAGCATGAAAAAGCTAATTACAAAGGGCGCACTAAATCTCATCAATGATGGCTTGCGGCGCAAAATAAAAGAAACACAAAAGGTGATGCTTTTTTTTGTCTGTATACATTATTTGTTGTGTAATAACCTGGCAATGTGTTTTTAAGATGGTAAAAGAGTGGGACCAGGAGCTCAAAGAACTGCAGGAGAGCCAGGTGAATCTCAGCAACATTGTTGCACATCACAAGCAACAGCTGATGAACCTGTCTGGTACCAATCGTGGCCTTGAGAGTGGTCTGGCAAAAATCCAGGATGCCAAAAACAAGGTATGTTGTGACATCAAGTCACACAATGCATAACAAATCTGCCACTGTTGTCCCAAGCCTCAACAAATGGGGAAATCTCAACAATATGCACACATTGTTTAAATGTAAAATATGTGCCATAGTGACATAATTGTTCTGAAACACTATATATATATATATATATATATATATATATATATATATATATATATATATATATATATATATATATATATATATATATATATAAAAGTCTCCTTATATCGATATCGGTTATATCGATAGTACCGCTTATTACGATACTATTTTCATTTCCCTTGCACATTTCTAGTCTTTTTATGTATAATTAGTACCGTTTAGTACGATACCCGGTTATTACGATAATCCGGTTATTACGGTGCTCCTTTTCATCCCCCACCGGCCATTTTTGTTGTTTATATCGATATATCCGTCGCGCCATTGGTCAACTTGGTCACGTGTCTTGTTACGTGAGCCGCCATCGGTCGCGCCATTGGTCGACTTGGTCACATGAGCCGCCATCGGTCGCGCTATTGGTCGACTTGGCCGTGTGACTTTGTCACGTGACACGCCATCGTTCGCGCCATTGGTCAACTTGGTCACGTGTCTTGGTTACATGTCACGCCATCAGTCGCGCCATTGGTCGACTTGGTCAGGTTACGTGCCCAGCACCCGTGTAGCAGAGCCATTTTCATTTTCAGACGCTAGCTCGTGTGTAGCAGACGAGATTGAAGTGTTTGTGTTAAAAGGTAAAAATGGGAAGCAGAAGAAGATTGATGACTTTTTTTAAATTGTATACATAATACAGTAAGATGTAAGCGTTGCAGTTTCCCTGTTGTGTTATGTACATGCCCACTGTACTGTATATGAATGCAATCGTTTTTTGCAACAATGTTTCTTGTTTTGTCTGCTGAAGCGCGATGATTTTGAAAATTATTAACATTCCATACTGTGTATTAAAGGACAGCCGATGTCACTTTTTATTCAAATGCAAATAAAAATGACTTCACGCCAAGACGTCTTGCATTGCTTGTGAATCCAAACAATGGCTTCAGATTCGGATAATATGCTTTCTTGTTACACATCCAGTTATGAATATGTTTCAAATACACTGTAGGCTTTCCATCCCCGCTGTTGCGGCGCCGCGAGAGTGGCTGCCTTTCCAGCAGCTCCTGTGTTTTGCTGTTCTACTTTCATTTCTTTCATAACTTTGCTGTGAAATGTAAATTTCTCTACTGCGAGACTAATAAAGGCAAATCCAATCCAATCCACTGCGAGTTCTGTGTAGCGCAGCTTCTTGCGCTCATAGGCCTCTTCAACAGAGTTTTCCCACGGGACTGTGAGTTCTGAGATCTAGACAGCCTTGAGTGAAGGGGACCAGAGCACCAAGTCTGGTCTGAGGGTGGTGGCTGCAATCTCCGCTGGGAAAACCAATTGCTGGCCAATGTCAACCCGCATCTCCCAATCGCGGGCCCTGGATAGCTGTCCAACTTCTGGTTTGGCAGGAGGATGGTTGGGCCTTTTCTGTTGCTCTCGGATGAAAATCAATGGTGCTGTGATGGACGTGGTGGCTCTTATTGGCAAGGAGTTGATTGTATTCCTCCAGGTGTAGCAGCCTTGTGTGAGGTTGGTCTTACAACCGGTCAGGATGTCTTTGAGAGTTCCTGGAGTTCAACAGAGGTCACAGGTTGGATCTTCGCCATACCATTGGTGGAGGTTTTTTCGAGATGGGAGCACATCATTGATAGCTCTGATGATGAAGCTGATGTTGCTTGCCTCCATTTCCCAGAAATCCCTCCAGCTGAGCTTTCTCTTCTCCAGGCCTTCCCACCTCATCCATTATCCCTGCTTGGCAAGTGAGACAGCCTGTGCAGTTCTTTCAGCTTCCTCTTGGCGGCGCACCTCTGCCATCACCATTTTCCTTCTTTCCGATGTTGAAGCCTTACGACAAGAAGGTTTGTTTGTAAGGCCAAACCCCCCTCTTCCTAGCTGAACGTGTCCCACAATGTCGCTGTGCCTTAGGGCTGCTGTGGCCTGCTGCACTGCAATGGATGGCGTCCATTTCCGTCCAGTTGATGGGTGCAGCTTGACTGATCTTCCGGTCTCTGGAGTCTGTGAGGGTCATCTGAAGTCTCACTTTAGCGCACTTGTACTCTTCGGTGAGGCTTGTGATTGGAAGCTCAAGGACCCCTTTGCCATAAAGGCCAATGTTGGACAGACAGCGTGGAACACCAAGCCAGCCTTTCACATATCTAGTGATGGCTCGCTCCATCTTCTCCACAGTTGAGAGTGGGACCTCATAGACTGTGAGTGGCCACATTACCCGAGGGAGAAGTCCAAACTGCAGACACCAGAGCTTGAGCTTTCCTGGCAGTGGAGTCTTGTTGATGTTTTCCAGACTATTGGTGATGTCCTGCTTGAGTTGCTGCACTTGATCTTTGTCTCTGAGGCTTGCATTGTACCACCTGCCCAGGCTTTTGACCGGTTCCTCAGACACCGTTGGTATTGGGTCATCACCAATGCAGTACTTCACATTTTTTAGCTGTCCCTTGACGATTGAGATGCTGCGTGACTTGTTCGGCTTGATTTTTTCATCCGGGCCCATTTGATGTTTTCCTGCAGTTTTGCAAGAAGCCGCCTGGTGCAAGCTGCGGTAGTGGTCAAGGTGGTCATGTCATCCATGTATGCTGGTGGTTCAATAGGGGGGATGTCATGTGGGATAGCTAGTTTTTCCTGCCTTTTCGTGTCCTGGTGGACCTTTTCCAGATGCTTTTCAAGTTCCTGCTTGGAGGTTTTCAGGATTCCGCTTTTGTCCTTAGCGAAGAGGTCTTTGACAAACTTGAAGGGGATTTTATAGAACCGTGTTCTTGTGTGTTCCTTGTTCTTGTGATGTTTTCTCAAGTTTTCTGCCCTTCGTAAGGTTGCCAACAGGCATTTGATGTCCCCTTGGAGCAGCATGAAACCTTCTTTCTCTGCATCAGAGTCCTTCTTCCACTGTTTTCGCAGGTCCCTTCTTTCTCTGACCAGTCTGTCTATCTCTTGCTGCCTCCTGGATTTGGTTGGTGGTGGTCTTGCATTGGCGGTTTTCCGGATGTACACTCCAAAGCGCTCCTCCCGTAGTGACAGATGATGTCACCAATATTTTCCAGCTTTTTCTCTGCTGTGCCCGCTTGTCGCTCCAAGATTTTGGTCAGTTCGTTATTGACGGTTTCCCACTCTCTTTTCTCGATAGCTTTTGGCCACTTCACACTTGGTCTGTGCCCTTTGATCTTGTCCTCCTTGGGAGGTCTCTGTGGTTGGGTGGGCTCTTCCACCTTTCGTTCTGTAAGTGCATTACCATCCTCCTTGACAGGGGTGTAGACGCTCTGCGAACTTTGGTTGTCGTCCCGTCGCTGTGCTTCACTCGACTTATTTGACGTCTGACTTCGTAAGAAATATTGGTCAATGCGAGGCCCTTGTCTCTGCTTTCCCAAGCACTGTCTCTTCCCTTGGTGGATCTTTAACCCGATAGCTGATGTTACTTTTGCCCAGCCACAGACGCACACCTTGAGTGAGTATCCTGCTGCCGTTGTCTCATGTGCCATGTTCTTGCTCGTAGTCAGGTTCGTTCCTGGGTCGGTAACCGTGTTGTCAGTCGTTGAGCCATCTTGCATCCCCCGCTCTCGCAGGCTCTAGGCTAGGGGTATCTTTCTCTGTATTCTTTCTGTAGCATTTAGCGGGTGTCTCCAACAAACTGAACCAGCGTTGGTGACTGCCACCATGGGTAGCTAGCCCATGACAGCCCCAGTGGGGTCTATTCCCTCCTGTCAGCTGTCTCTCCAAGCTGTCACGCAGACTTTCCTATGTTGTCAGCTGTCTTTTCACAGCAGTCACTGGATGACTTTCAGATACTAAGAATCATGAAACACTGGACCTGATGTTATTCTGTCCATTTGTGCCAATGGATGGTCCTCACATGAGATTAGCCTTGATGTTGAGAGTGGTGTGGGAGCTGTGCCTCAGGGATGGGAGGTTGTGAATTTGGGACACATCGTCAGTAGTGTGCCAAAGAATCATTAGGTGTTTCGGCCTTTTAATCACTAGACACCCTCATCGATGGTGGCCAGCGACAGGTTTGTCACGCCCGCGCTTGTGTCCCATGCCAATCAGATGTTGAGAAGCTGGTGGGGAGGGAGGGGTGTTGTGTCATAGGTTGCTTTTCTATGAGCCCAACAAGGGTCCTTCCTCTTCATCAAGATCCACTGGCTGCTTCTTTCTGTGGCTTCAGAGACTGATCTAACTGTGTGCCGCAGAGCCTGTCCGTGGATACCCAGGTCTTTTAGCAGCCTGATGGTGGAGGAAGCCACAAACCCTCTGCATCCAACTTTAATTGGATATACCTTGGCTTTCCATCCTCGCTGTTGCGCATCCACTGCGAGTTCTGTGTAGCGCAGCTTCTTGCGCTCATAGGCCGCTTCAACAGTTTTCCCACGGGACTGTAAGTTCTGCGATGTAGACAGCCTTGAGTGAAGGGGACTAGACCACCAAGTCTGGTCTGAGGGTGGTGGCTGCAATATATATATATATATATATATATATATATATATATATATATATATATATATATATATATATATATATATAAAGTATATCGATATTCAAGGGAGTAAAAAATCCGATTTTCGATATATCCGACCCTATTTGCCGTACTGCTTATTCCTCATTAGGGTCGCGGGGGCTGCTGTGCCTATCTCAGAAATAGTATCGATATAACCGGGACTATCGATATATCCGATATCGATATAACGAGACTTTACTGTGATACCCTGAATTGGTTGCCAGCGCGCAGGGCACACAAAGACGTACAACAGTCACTCTCACACTCACACCAAGGGACAATTTGGAGTGGTCAATCTGCCTGCCATGCATGTTTTTGGAGTGTGGGAGGAAACTGGAGGACCCGGAGAAAACCCACACGGGCCCGGGGAAAACATGCAAACTCCACACAGGGAGGCCGGTCCAGGACGCGAACCGGCGACCTCTGCACTGTGAAGCTGGCGTGCTAACCACTCGACTACCGAGATATATATATAGCTATATATATATAAAATGTAGCCACAAGGGGGCACAAGTCAAGCCCGCATAAATACAGAGGGTTGTGTCAGGAAGGGCATCCGACGTAAAAAATGTTGCCAAAACAAATATGCGAATCAAACCTCTGAATCCCATACCGGATCGGTCGAGGCCCGGGTTAACAACGGCCGCCATTGGTACTGTTGACCTTCAGGGTGCCAGTGGAAAATGGACTACTGTTGGTCGAAGAAGGAGAGGAGGGAGGTGTGCCCGGAGGAAAAGAGAGAAATGGAACGCCAAGAGTATAGACTATAGAACTAAGAGTAGGAACTTTGAATGTAGGAACAATGACAGGTAAAGGTAGAGAGCTGGTTGACATGATGCAGAGAAGGAAGGTAGACATACTGTGTGTCCAGGAAACCAGGTGGAAAGGGAGCAAGGCTAGAAGCTTAGGGTCAGGGTTTAACTATCATGGTGAAGACAGAAAGAGAATTGGAGTTGGGGTTATCTTAAAAGAGGAGTTTGTTAGGAATGTCTTAGAAGTAAAAAGAGTATCAGATAGAATGATGAGTCTGAAGCTAGAAATTGAAGACGTGATGGTCAATGTTGTTGGTATGGTATGCCCCACAACTAGGATGTGAGCTGGCGGAGAAGGAGAAATTTTGGTTGGACTTTGATGAAGTCATACAGAACATCCCGAGAAGTGAGAGGGTTGTAATTGGTGGAGACTTCAATGGACATGTTGGCGCAGGAAACAAAGATGATGAGGAAGTGATGGGATAGGTTTGGACTCCAGATGAGGAACGCTGAAGGACAGATGGTGGTTGACTTTGCTAAGAGAATGCAAATGGCTATTGTGAATACTTTATTTCAGAAGAGACAGGAACATAGGGTGACCTATAAGAGTGGAGGCAGAAGTACACAGGTAGACTGCATTTTGTGTCAACGGCATCCATCTAAAGGAAATCAGTGACTGAAAAGTAGTGGTTAGTGAGAGTGTAGCCAGACAGCATAGGTTGGTGGTGTGTAGGATGATGCTGGCAGTGAGGAAGATGAAGAAACCAAAGGCTGAAGTGAGGACAAAATGGTGGAAGTTCAAAAAGGAAGAGTGTTGCATGACATTTAGGAAGGAGGTAGGACAACCACTGGGTGGGCAAGAGGTCCTTCCAGGTGACTGGCGAACTACAGCGAATATAATCAGAGACAAAGGTCGGAAAGTACTTGGTGTATCGAGTGGAAGAAAGGTAGATAAGGAGACTTGATGGTGGAACGGGCAGGTGCAGGAGTGTATACAGAGAAAGAGGTTAGCAAAGAAGAAGTGGGACACTGGGAGGACGGACGAGAGTAGACAGCAGTACAAGGAGATGCAGCGCACGGTTAAAGTAAAGGTGGCAAAGACCAAACAAGAGGCCTATGATGACTTGGATGCTCGGCTGGACAGCAAGGAAGGTGAGACTGATCGTTACAGGCTGCCGAGACAGAGAGACAAAGATGGTTAGGACCTGCAGCAGGTTCGGGTGATTAAGGATAGAGATGGCAGTGTATTAACAGGTGCCAGTAGTGTGATGGCAAGATGGAAAGAGTACTTTGAAGAATTGATGAATGAGGAAAATGAGAAGGAACAAAGAGTAGAAGACGTGACTGTTGTGGACCAAGACGTAGCAAGCATTAGCAAGGATGAAGTGAGGAAGGTGCTGAAGAGGATGAAGGGGGGAAAGGCACTCGGGCCTGATGATTTACCAATCGAGGTATGGAAGTGTCTTGGAGAGGTGGCGGTGGTGTTCCTGACTGGGTTATTCAACAGGATCTTAGATGGTGAACAGATGCCTGAAGAATGGAGGCGAAGTGTACTTGTGCAATTTTTTAAGAACAAAGGAGATGTTCAGAGTTGTACTAATTACAGAGGAATAAAGTTGATGAGCCATACAATGAAACTCTGGGAAAGTGTAGTTGAAGCTAGACTAAGACCAGAAGTGAACATTTGTGAGCAGCAGTATGGCTTCATGCCAAAAAAAAAAGAGTACGACAGATGCAGTGTTTGCTTTAAGAATGCTGATAGAGAAGTACAGAGGTCAGAAGGAATTGCATTGTGTCTTTGTAGATCTGGAGAAAGCGTACGACAGGGTTCCCAGAGAAGAGCTGTGGCATTGCATGAGGAAGTCTGGAGTGACAGAAAAGTATGTCAGAGCGGTGCAAGACATGTATCATGACTGCAAGACAGTTGTGAGGTGCACTGTCGGTATGACTGAGGAATTCAAGGTGGAGGTGGGACTCCACCAGGGATCAGCTCTGAGCCCCTTCTTGTTTGCTATGGTGATGGACAGGCTGACAGACGATGTTAGACAAGAATCTCCTTGTACCATAATGTTTGCAGATGACATTGTTATCTGTAGCGAGAACGGGGAACAGGTGGCGGAGAAACTAGAGATGTGGAGATATACCCTGGAAAGGAGAGGAATAAAGATCAGTCGCAGCAAGACGGAATATATGTGTGTGAATGAGAGGGATCCAAGTGCAAGAGTGATGCTACAGGGAGAAGAGATAAAGAAGGTGGATGATTTTAAGTACTTGGGGTCAACTGTCCAGAGCAGTGGAGAGTGTGGAAAAGAGGTGACGAAGCGTGTCCAGGCAGGCTGGAGCGGCTGGAGAAAAATGTCAGGTGTGATGTGTGATAGAAGGCTTTCAGCTAGGATGAAAGGAAACGTGTATAAAACGGTGGTGAGAGCAGCCATGTTTGGACTGGAGACAGTGCCACTGAAGAAAAGACAGGAAGCAGAGCTGGAGGTAGCAGAGCTGAAGATGTTGAGGTTTTCTTTGGGAGTGACCAGGTTGGATAGGATCAGGAATGAGTACATTAGAGGCACAACTCATATTAGAGGCTTTGGAGAGAAAGTCAGAGGCCAGACTGAGATGGTTTGGACATGTCCAGAGGAGAGAGAGTGACTATATCGGGAGAAGGATGCTGAGTCTTGAACTGCCAGGCAGGAGACCGAGAGGAAGACCGAAGAGGAGGTTTATGGATGTGGTCAAAGAGGACATGAAGGTCGCTGGTGTGCGAGAAGAGGATGCACAAAACCGGGATAGATGGAGGACATTGATTCGCTGTGGCGACCCCTGAGGGGAAAAGCCGAAAGGAAAAGAAGAAAGAAGAAGAATAAATCTACGATCAGTACGATATTAAAAAATAAGGAGGCTGTGAAATCTAGTGATGTGACCGTGGGAGTGAGAGCAAGTGTCATTGGATAGATATTTGAAGAGAAAAGAACATCCTGTAGCCGAGTCAGCCGTAGCTGTCACGTTCCGAGCGAGAGTAACGGCAGCTGACTCGTCGGAATGTTTGGGATCCCAAAGCAGGCGGCAGAGATGTACACTACCGAAGCAGGATGTTTATTCACAAATAAAAGAAAACACAGCGAGTAAGAAGGCAGGGGGTGATCCGACCCGCTTACTACGCCAAAAAGCAAATGGCACACGAGGGTGCAAAATTACGCAATCCCGGAAGATGACATAAATTTACGGGACGCAGGGAAAATACCTCGGACCGGATACACACGCGCATCGAAGGAAGAGTCCAGGTACGGTGGCGAGTTGAGTCAATCATCCGGCATTGGCGAGGTGATCGCGAACCGTATAAATGCCCGTGATTAGAGAATTGACAGCAGGTGGAGAACGGCCGGGAGAGGCAGCCAGGCTCCTCCCCCCGCTGTCAACTCGCAAGTGACAGGAGCAAAGAGATGGTTTCGGTGTTCGAAAAAATCGCTTTTTCGAACAGGGTCCTGGAACGAATTATGGTCGAGAACCGAGGTACCACTGTATATATATATATATATATGCATTTCTTGATTCTGCACTATGGACAGTTTTTCTTATGGAACGGTTTTGCACATTTACATCTGCACTGTATACATTGACACTTTATTTTGTTATGCTTATAATATCTTGTTTTCTATCCTTTCACCCCCACCCCTACCCCATCCCTTTTCAATTGTTGCTGTGGACTGCAAATTTCCCCATTGTGGGACGAATATAGGTATTCTGATTCTGATTCTGATATACAGTGAGACCTCAACTTACGAAGTTAATTGGTTCCCAGTCAGAGTGTGTAAGGCGAAAAGTGTGTATCTCAAAAAACGAATTCCCATAGGAAACCATTAATGGGAATAATCCGGTCCCGGGGTTCCATAAAATATACTTTTCAACTAAATAAGCCTTAAAACTACACACAACATACCTTATTCTATGTATAATAAATGTGCTATTGTATTGCAATGAAAGAAAAACACTGCATTGTATCATAAAGTCACTTTATTTACATTTGTGATGGTCATTTATGGCTTGATGGAATGTCCTTGGATGTCGAAGGTCAAAGGGAATTGCATGAGGACTGTAATTAAAGAAATAAACTGCTGGAAAATGTTGTTCCGCGGAAGTAGTCGCCGAAACATGTCAGGTATTTGAACACCGACAATACACTGTCTGTAAGAAAGGAATCTGCTTAACATTAGTTATCAAGTAGACAGGATGAATTTAGTACAACGAAGTTTTATTTACCCTTTTGATGGTTGTTGATGGCTTATGGAAGGAGAGTCACCTTCCATAAGGACTGTTGGTGCTGTTCGGTCGTGTGCTTCCGCCGAAGATCACTCCACCAGCCGTGGTGGGTGTGCATTATGAAAATAGTGCTTATTATAAGGTTTAATTTTCAGAAATTTGACGTTTGTAAGACGAAAAGTTTGTAAGTTAAGGTGTTTGTATGTTGAGGTCTCACTGTATATATATATATATATATATATATATATATATATATATATATATATATATATATATATATATATATATATATATATATATATATATATATATATATATATATATATATATATATATGGCGGCCCGGTAGTCGAGTGGTTAGCACACCAGCTTCACAGTGCAGAGGTCGCCGGTTCGCGTCCCGGTCCGGTGTGTGGAGTTTGCATGTTCTCCTCAGGCCCGCGTGGGTTTTCTCCGGGTCCTCCGGTTTCGTCCCACACTCCAAAAATATGCATGGCAGGCAGATTGACCACTCCAAATTGTCCCTAGGTGTGAGTGTGAGAGTGACTGTTGTCTGTCTTTGTGTGCCCTGCGATTGGCTGGCAACCAATTCAGGGTGTCACCCGCCTCGTGCCCGAAGTCAGCTGAGATAGGCTCCAGCAACCCCCGCGACCCTAATGAGGAATAAGCGGTACGGAAAATGAGATGAGATGATATATATATATATATATATATATATATATATATATATATATATATATATCACTGTATAACATTTATAAATGAACTGTACAAGAAACAGTTTTGGATACATTACAGGTACAGTTATAGAGTAATAAAAATCGATAATACGATATATAAAATGATAAAAATGACACTAAAAGTTATACAATTTATAAATGAACTGTAAACATTTTGGTATATCATATTATTCAATCGAAAACGTTGCTTAAAAACAACAGATTTACATCATATACTCTCCTGTCGTGTAAACGTCACGGCGGCCATTTTGAATGGATTTTGACCTACAACCATTTTGTCAAAATGGACCCCGGTCGTAACTCAGATGTTACCTGTATATACATAGCCCAACTAATGCTACCGTATAACCCGGTGACAGCATCACAATCACATAGTTCTCCACCCATCTTTTTTACTTCTCTTCTAGGACCAAGTTCAACTGATGGAATTTCAGAGTAGGGCTAAGAAACTCCAAGAGGTCACTGATGGGAAGTATCGACCATCATCCTCAACGAGTCAATCACTGGATGATGCTACACAGAACCTAAACGGGCGCTTGCTCGCGGTCGGCACCATTCTCCGCCGTGTGTGTGAGGAGTTCCCTGATCACAAAGAAGCTCTCTGTGGTCTGTTCCTGCCTTTGGAAGCAGGTACACAGACTCCGGGAGAAGGAAGCAACATGTGAGTGATATGCAAAACATAGACAGACACAATACTGAAGAGCTGCTCCCTAAATTGGCCTGATGAATCCCGTCGAGGCAGTGGTGTAATGTTAATATGTTCATGAAGAGGGCAAATTGTCTTTTGGTGAAAGGCTGGGGACACCCTGGACTGGTTGACAGCCAATACCATGTGCAGGTATACAGAAATACACCCATTCAGACTCACCTATATGCACTGTCAACACTGAGTGGGGAGTGAACCGAGACTGCCTGCTCAAGTCAGTGCAAGTAACCCCCTTCACCTTAAGTGATGTCAGTAATTGTAGAGCAGACATGTCCAGCTCCAGGCCTGCAAGGCCACTGTCCTGCCTGTTTTCCATCTGACCCAGCTGCAACACACCTGATTCAGATGATCAGCTCATCAGCCACTTCTTAAGCAGCATCAAAATGGTCCTAATTATTTGAATCAGGTGCGTTGCTCCAGGGAGAGCTGGCAAACAGGCAGGACAGCGGCCCTTGAGGACCGACTTTAGACACCTCTGTTGTAGAGGATATACTATTCTGTTGGTCCAAATTGTATTGTCCTCCAATTGCTGTTATTTCTGGTTTGTTTCTATTCCTCTGTAAGTAACTAACTACATGTAGATCTTTTGAACTACTCTTGGTTATCTCAATCAATACGGACAATAATATTACTGGTAATGAGCACTAGCGCTTGGAATTACACCAAAAACCCATTCACATTTTCATTTATAAATTAACAAGCAAGTCCTGAATCAAATTCAAATTGGCTTCTGAAATGTACTTTTTCTGAAATGTACTTTTTCCCATTTTTCTGCGATGGTATTCCTCGTCAGGCTAATGTTGGCAAAACAACAAGTTCAGCTGCCTTCAACAAGTTCAGCTGCCTTTAACATGAATCGTTTAACAAAGTCACCGTCGGAATACAGCTTTGATGCTAATGTTATTTCGCTAGCAATTAGATAACTGGCTTTTACTGCTGCTTCACTGACTTCTTGGCTCTGGGTGAAAGTTGACTGCTGTTTCCTCAGACCTGCCAGCAATTCGTCAAACTTGTCTCTGCTCAGTTGTCCTTGCAAGCAGTCATATTTTTCACTGTGATGAGTTTGACATTTTGGTTAATAAGGATGTTGAAACCGCGCTTGAAAGAAAAAGACAGCAGTTGAAAAAAAACACTGCGGTTTTCTTCTACGTTAATTGAAACCGAACCACCCTGCCCCCTAATAATAATAATAATAATAATAATAATAATAATAATAATAATAATAATAATACATTACATTACATTTTAAGCACCTTTCAAAGCTCTCAAGAACACTTTACAGTCACAGAGAAGCATAGGTACTATAATAAATAACTAGAATGCAATCAACAACAAGACAGAGAGCTCCACAGAAAATGCAATTTTAATGAGGTGGGTTTTGAGATGGGACTTGAAGGTGGGAAGAGAATCGATGTTACGAATGTTGGGAGGAAGTGAGTTCCAGAGTTCGGGGGCAGAGCAGCTGAAGGCTCTGTCACCCTTCATCCTGAGATGTCAGGGGGGGCATACAGAGGTGGAGGGAGGAAGAGGATGTGAGGGAACGAGAGGGAGAGAGACAGGTATAGGGGCCAAGGTAATGGATAGCTTTAAATGTATAAAGAATAATTTTATAGTGGACCTCATTAAAATATGAATTCCATGTCGTTTGTGCATTTTTTTTCCATGTTTAAATTATCCTGCAGGCCTGATCAAACCTCCTTGGGGGGCCGGTTCCGGCCCGCGGGCCGTATGTTTGACACTGCTGCTTTAAATGCTCTTCCATTCTATGGCAGAAGCGACAATAAACCTTTGCATGGCAGTCAGCAATGGCTTCCTTCAGACAGTATATATCAGAGTTGTGGCACAGATTTTATGCTTCAATCAATTGTGAATACCCTGAACTGAGATTATCATTATTGGAGTGATATTTTTTGTTTGATGGAGTGCTGTGAAATTTTACTACTGTAAAATGGGTGCCGTGACACAATAGTTTGTTAAACATTTATTTATGAGTTTTCTCTGATCCCAAACACAATATACATTTTTTGGAATACAGCAGACTGATCGGAAGAAGGTAAGGTACCCAAAGAAAACCCACATTAGTAAAGGTAGAACGTGTGATAAAATCACATATTTTTTTTTTAAGACCAGGCCGCCGCATCAAGTATGAACTTGACTGAATAAGAAATGACTGGTGGTCAGGGGGCAGCATCATTTTCGGCTGGCAAGCACGTCTGTAACATAGCGCAGCGGTGCTGGCATCGATTCTCGCTCAATGTCATCAAATAAATGACATTTGCATGTTCTCCCTGCGTGGGGTTTCTCTGGGTCCACAAATTTGCTCCCACATTCCAAAAGCATGGCAGGCTGATTGAATGCTCTAAATTATTCAGAGTTCTTACTGTGGAACCTATGGCTCGTGAGCCGTATATGATTCTTTTGATGATTGCATCTAGCTTGTCGATAAAATGAAATACATTATCTCGCTTTTTTGCTGTTCATTTCCGGTTTGGGCGGCAGTTGGCGGACATCACATTTTTGATTGGATGATACTGACCTATGGCCGTTGATGTCAAAACAGGTTAACACCCCCCTTTTAAATATGCCTGACGAGTATAAAAAAAAAACAAAGCATTCGCCTTTGTGGGGAGAAAAGGTTCTGCCGTGATTCTAATTTGCAATGAAACAATACCATGAATAAAACAGTTGAATATCAGTGGCACTTTGACAAGCCACATGCTAACATTAGCATCAATATACTTCTGTGAAAGACAGCAGAAAGCAAGCGTGCAAGCTAATGAGCAGTGTGCATTCTAGCGAGCAGTAACTTCGCATATGGACCCAGCAAGTGGACTTTCATTCCAATTGTTTGGCTGGATGTTTTTGCCAATCATGAGGAACGGAAAACTATTCATATTAATGGTGAGTATTATCACAAAGTTATTTTAAATAATACATTCCGACATTTTTTTTAATCCCGTCAAATTCCCAGCAGACAAATCAGCCCATTTCCCACAGACCTTGTGCGCCATCTTGTGAATTTTCTGGGCGCTACATTGGAGTCCAGACGGCTCGAATTGATACGGAAGGACTTCTTTAATCGATTGCAAATAATAATATGCTTTCTTCTCCAGAACTATTTGAATCATATTCATAACTGGATGAGTAACAAGAAAGCATCTTCTCCGAATCTGAAGCCATTGTTTTGATTCTCGAGCAAGGCAAGACGTCCCGGCGTGATGTCACGAACCAGGGGGCGGGATCTTCTGAAACTGAAACTTTCTGAAGTCATTTTGAAGTAGTTTTGGGACACTTTAAGTCATTTTTATTGGTGTCTTGCATTTGACTAAAAATATCAGCCTGCGGGTTTTGGGTATTTTAGATGCTATAAAACGTTTTTCTGATGTCAGTTAGGAAACAAAAAAATGGTGTCGGTTGTCCTTTAAATGATGTTCAAGCCCCGAGTGTTTCAGCGACTGCAGGTGTTAAATTTGGCGAAGAAACTTTCGTCGATGCGTCCTCTTTTGATGTCAGGTCTGTTGCGTCTGTCATATTCAGCGGCGGTGCTGTTGTTGTGGTCCAGCTCTTGCCGTAGCTCCTTCTTCTGCCGTTCCTGCTGCCGCTGTAGGATCAGAGCCGTCCGTTCCGTGTTCAAGCACCAGCGAGCGTATTGTTGCTTCTCTCGGATGCCCTCCAACTTGCTCATCATTTTCTCCTCAACTTGAAGGTTCCAAAACTTTTTCATCTGCTGCCAACTCTCAGGACGTGGCCTCCTGTCGTAGCTGTGAAACATACCCGGTACCCCGACCTGACTGGGTCGTATCTCTCTGGGGTCGTCTTTCAGTTCCCGTTGGTACCGTTGCCTCTCTTCAGCTATGGCTTGATTGAACTCGTTCATTTCAACGGCATTTTTTTTCCTCTTCTCCAGCTCGGCGTTTTCCAGCCCCAGAGCTACATTGTCGATATGAACCCTGAATTGGTCATCGGACAACTTTTCCATTCTCTTTCTTTCTTTCGCCACGGCTTGCTCTGTCTGTTGCTGGATCAGCCACTCTCTCAATTGCTCTTTCTGCCTGTATACTCGGCTTTCGCTGTCGGGGTCCTCCCCGGCCATTCCAGGAGGCATCATGTGTTCCACTGCTTCCTCAGAGTCATCCCGGTTCACCCTATCCTGAATGGCACGCTCATACTGTTCCAGAAAATTGGTCCTCTCGATTGCTTGCTTCTCCTTTTCTTCTTTCACATGGAGAAGGTACGCTTGCTTGCTATCGTGTAGATATTGGGCCTCAAAGGTGTCCTGTTCCAATTTTTCTGCATCTTTGCATTTCTTCTTGTCATCCACCTGCTTTTCAAGACCTTCCTTGTCGATACCAATGGTTCTGAGCTTGTCATTAAAAATGCGCTCTTTTCTTTCTCGTTCATTGTTGCGACGTCTCTCGATGCTTGCCTGTTCAAAGCGAGAGCCATTCCACATTTTGCCTGACAATTCAATATGAAGGGTGTTAAAATGACCAGCCTGTTGGGAGTGGTTCACCAGCACACTAATGTACAATACTAGATTTCTGTTATGGCTGGTCCTGAAACACAAAATGCACAAAAACAAACTAACAAAAAGAAAAAGACTCTTCACACACTTAAAATGTTATTCATCTATGATTGTTTTCTATGCTTCTTGCTGGAAATCAGACAAAAGACATTTAAAACCAACAAATTACCCGTATTTTCCACACTATCTGATGTGCTTTATATATGGCTTGCTATTCCCCATTGAGTCCCCAACAGTTTCCCTGTTAGTGTGTTGATTATTAGCAGGAATCAATTGGAACCTAAAAGGTTCTACCCGCACACCAATTGACATGTGCAATCACCCACACTGCCATTACAAAATAAAGATAACACAAAAAGCATTGTAAAGACTAAACGAAGGAAATGGGAGACAAGCAAGACTTCTAAGACTATTTAGCCCCTTCTGGATGAGAACCCACAAGGTTTGTTTTATAATGGCATTTGTTATTTATATGGTACATGCCCATGTCTGTGACTAGTTCACATTGTTACAGCTGCAGATGTTGTGAATGTGCTACATCAATGGTGTCAAACAATTTTTTTGCTGCGGGCTACATTGTAGGCGGCTTCCTCTCGAGGGGTCCGTTATGAATTTGGGGAAGCCAATGGAATGTTTAATACCCTCCATATATGACATATAGAATGCACACCAAATTAACCAATAACTAGTTTTCAAATTTGAACTAAAATATAATGCCTGTTATTGTGGTTTACATCGGACAATTTGAAAGTTTGGTTCAGACTTTAGCAAGCTTCATGGAATTTCACAAGTTTGATTTACTTGAAATGATGTGGCGGGCCAGAATTGGGCCACGGGCCTCGACTTTGACACTTGTGCTCAGCATGAAGTATGTATTAAATTCCCTGTCGTGTAGCTTCATCTCGTGGATGCACGGTGCGACCAGAGCCAGTAATTGTAGCTTCTATTCCATGTGCCCTTATAATGCAATGCGCCCTAGACAGTTATACCTCGGTTTTGATCATAATTCGTTCCAGAAGGCTGTTCGAAAACCAAAACTATCTTACTCACCCATCATTTCCCTCAGAAGGAAATCTAAATTTCAGTCATACTTTTTTGTCATATCGTCTAACATCTAACTTCATTTATTTTACGACTTTGGAAACAGCATCCAGACATTTTTGGGGAACAGCGTCAAACAAAAGCTGTCTTTGGTACTTAATCACCCGGTTTTGTCTCACCGTGGGCAGCACCGTTGTCTATCCTGTCACGTTAAAAAAAAAAAGCACACACATTACTGTTTATCCTGCAACCTCCTGACGTAATCCAAGTAAAGTACTTCCTCCCCTCAAAAAGCTTTCAGCCCTTGCATTTCTATTGACTAATCCGGTTTACTTGATCAACAACAAACTCAATACAACTCATCGCATCACCTTCAAAATCAATGAAACTCACTTATCACCCAGTTGGTTAAAGGGGTGACATCAGCGTTCAACAAAGCCCTTGACGCCTCGCTACCCAGCTTAACTCATCCTTCACATACTCTTACATTCTGTGTGATCATAAAGTTTTCAAAGTCATACATCACCAAGAGTAACCATAAAGGATGACATCACAGCAACAACGTACAATTGTCGACATTTTGCAAATCTGTGTTTGTGCCATGGGTTGCACACTACACTATTATTACATCCTATATGGTCACCACTAAATAAAAGGAATAAAGTGTCTAACTGTCAATCCAGCGACAGCATTTTTTTTATTTAAAACAGATTGTTTTCATACAGACAGTGTATTTTAGGTAGACAGGATGAACTTAATACAACTAGCATTTTTCTTTTTATTTTTCTTAACCAGCACTGTGTGTTTTATCAGAGGTACAACTGGTTTCAAAAACAGTTGGTCAACTTTTGAAAGTGGCATTGGTCAAATATTGCCCAGTCAAGGTGCACAAGCAATGCAGTGGTCTGGATCCAATGACATGTGGATCTGGTGGGGAAAATTGTTAGGTTCACACCAAAAATAATCATGTTTTAGAATTCCAAATATGCCGGATGAGACAAAATGCAATTACAAAAATCCATCCATTCATTATATGTGCCACTTATTCCCCATTAGGTTCGCATCCCAGCCATTTCGCGCACTAGCGGGGGGACACCCTGAATGGGTTGCCAGCTAGGGGCACACTGAGACAAACAACCATCCGCTCTCACAAATAGGGACAATTCTGAGTGTTCAATCAGCCTGCCATGCATGTTTTTGGAATGTGGGAGGAAACCAGAAGATCTGCCCGACGAGAAAATGAAAACTTCACACAGGGATGCCGAACTGGGTCTTGGACTAGTGACCTCTGCACTGTGTGCTAACCACTTGACCACCGGGCATGTTTATTCAGAACAAAATCATTGCGCAGACTAAGTATGAATTGCAATCACTCGTCACAAGTAGCCAGGAATAAACAATGCATGAAACAAAAAGTGCTAGCAGAGGCAAGGGTCCATAATAGACGCAAAACAAAATGTCAAAAATCCAACTAGAGGAAAAGAATTAAAGAGTAAATAACCAAAATACTAACAAACGAGTATGTACAAAGGTGGCTGTGAATACAGCCAAAGGTTTAAAAAAATAACACTTCAAAGGCAACAGCTCGCAAGGTCAAAAATCTGAGAGAGACATGATCTTCACTGTCCTTCAACACATGGCCAGGCTTGATGAGGGAATTCTTAATGAAATGTGTTCAGTTTGTCGTCTGTAAATTGACCTCAATGCCTTTTCAATGAATACAAATCTAGAGTTGTGAAAGATATTTCTTAATTTATAAATCAGTTTTGCCATTCACTCCACTTAATTATAATTATTTTTATTAATTCTTAAACAAACACAGTATTACACAACTGTGTAACACTTTATTTTTCTTTTCTGAACTCGCTCCCCTCAATTGGGCTGCTGTGGATCGCAAATGTCTCCATTGTGGGACGAATTCATGTTTTCTTATTCTTATTCCAGTGGAATTGAGGGTGTGGTTCCAACTCTTGATTCAGCGATGTGGCTGCAAAGTGGAAATGTGTCTACAAAGCGGCAGAGTTTAAATGACATGTGTGAAAAAAATGAGTATTGAACTCAAAACAATGGAAGAAGAACAAGAAACTGCAGGTTCCATTAAGATTTAATTAATTTATAATAGGGGAAAAATGTGCCCTGTGAATTTGTTACTTACACCTTCTTTATGCGTGTTACCACAATGATTCACCATCACGTTATTTTTGTAGTTTTCCATCTAATTTCGCGATCAACACAGTGTTTTCAGATGAAACGAAGTACCCAAAATGTGTGTCGCTTTCTCGGTCAGGGGAGTCTGTTGCGTCACACGCGTGTATGATTTTGAAGTGCGCCTTTCAACACTTTCATGTCTTTCAAATCCTTGATCTCCTTGATGTGCGTATCACCTTGACGCATAGCACACGCTTGCAAATTGTATAAAAGGAGCGGTCGCGGGACAGAGAGATTGGGCGAACCACGGGGCAGAATCCTCTCAGACTCACGCCGGGCGTCGGACGGACATCACGGCATGACTTGCTCAACTCCACGCCACGATCAAGCTCTGCACGTCACCTGCCTGGGAGATCTGACAACGAACCTACTTACAAATAAAGAGAACCATCAAACTCTTTAAGTCCACAATTTAACGTCACTTCTGGCATCGGCATCAACTAAAAAACAAGATTTCATGAATATTTAGCACAAATTTTAAACAGTGATATATAGCGATATATATGCGGTGGAATTTTTATAAAATGCGGTCAGTCGAAGTTATTTTAAGTGATTTTAGAAATTATGGACGCAACTTGTCGGGAGGTGTCGGTTTTCCTTTAAAAACATGAATTTAAGGGAAATGGAGCAGCCTCCATGTGTGCCAATCATCCCGCAATTGCAGCAGTATTTTTCTACAAGTGCCGGAACTGTCTGGATTGATTGCCGAAAATGTCGCGGCATTGATGATACTCGGGGCTTGAAGTGTCGGCATTTATGCCCGAAAATTTGCCAACTTTCAAGTCCAAAACTGGAGATTTGTAGATTTTTAGCAACATCTTTACGTTTGATGTGAATAACGCACCAAGCATTCTCTAAATGGAGATTATTGAGCTGCAGCGTCACGACACGCTCATGTCAAAATATGACTGTCGGTGCTGCGCAATTTCCTCCTTACCTCCCTGACACGCTGCTCGAACTCCAAGCTGCGCAAATACTCTATTTCGGGAGCACATATCTGTGCGAGCAACTGTTTTCGTTCATGAAGATGAATAAAACACCACATATAGGAGTCGTGTCACCTATAATTACAATAATAATAATAATAATAATAAATTTTACATTTTAAGCGCCTTTCAAAGCTTGCAAGGACACTTTACAGTCACAGACAAGCATACGTACTGTAATAAATAAAATACAAACACAAATAGAATACAATAAATAAAACACCTTCATTCAGTCCTGAGGATTTCCTCTGCACAAAGCCTGACATAAAAACTACAAAGGATGGAACCTTAATTTACATAATTGATCAGTGACTTGTGGCTTTAAAAAGGTTTTGTGCCTGTAAAAAGAAGCCATGTGTGGGGGTTGTGTCCTCTCTAAGAAGTCCCTGGCATGACTCAGATGTCAAGTCTCAAATAACGGAATTAGTCAACTGATCACCATAAATGCACGGTCATCAAGAGGGCTTGTCCAAATGAAAGAAACAATTACAATGCAAGACTGAGGTTTGAACATGTATTTGAGAGATTGCATGACCTTTGTTCATCAAGAATGACATCAAGTGGAGAAATAAAGTAGTACAGCACTATAAAGATTTCATCCATGCATGATCGATGTCGCTTGCCCGAATTAAGATGGTGGCTGACCTGAGGCTGATCCGAACTTACTTTGGGCAAGAGGGGGCGGGGGGATACACTCTGGTCTATTCCCTGCAGCTAATCACATGACGCACACAGACAACCACTCATATTTATTCACACATAGAGACAATTTAGCACAGCGGTTCTTAACCTTTTTTCCTCAATTCCCTACTTTCCTATTGGCCAACTCCCGGTTCCCCACGACAACAATGATAAGTCAAAAATACAGTTTGAATGAGACGTCTGTGTAAACTCTTAGGCGTACAGGAGTGGTCCATCGATGAAAAGGTTTCTTCAGCCGTCATCTGTACTTTTTTGAAGGTGTCGGACGTTTCGGTTCTTCGTCCTGTACGACTGAGAGCTTACATAGACATATTGCTGCCAACTTTGGGAGATACATCCTTCTGCTGGTACATATCTTAGAAAAGGCCAGATTTAAATTAGCAGAATCTGGCATGGCCACGTCTGGACCGTAGGGATATATATATATAGGGCCGAAACTACCAGCAAAAGATTTTAGTTCGCTGGCGAATCCTCTTGGATAAGAAGCGAAACGTCCGACACCTTCAAAGAAGTACAGATGACGGCTGAAGAAACCATTTCAGCGATAGTTTCAATTAGACTTTTTTGTTTGTTTATTACATACTAGGGCATCAATATTCGGTTAAACAGAAGAAATGGCACAACGCAAGTCTGACTCCAAGTCAATCAAACGGTTCCTTGATTTGCTTTTAATGACAACCATTAAAACCACAGAGGTAGGTGGACTTTAGAGAGGACAACCTTTTGATGGAGTTTACAAGGGATCCGTTCAGCTTTCGAGTTGAAAACCTACCGGGTGAAGAAGACATTGAAGAGCAGTTTCTCAACATGATAAATGACTCCTTAGCGAAGGCTGTTTATGAAAAACAAACTCGCGTTTTGGGCAACTATGTACGGTCCTTATCCTCGTGTTGAGTAGGACAATGAAGAGAGAGCGCATGAAAGAGAGAGCGCACAGGGAGTGAATGACAGAGAGCGCGCAGTGAGTGCTAGCCTGCGTTGCCTTACACTTTCACTAATTTAACACAGCTTAATAAATCAATTTTAAAACCAAAGGTGGTTTTATAAAGTGAGTATAATTCCTCGTCTATTTTTTTCCGACCCGTCATTCCCCATTGGGCCAACCCGCTATTGCCCACTAGTGGGGAATTCTCCATGGGTTAAGAAACACTGAGTTAGCATATCAGTCTTAGTTTTACTCCCTGGTGCTTTCTACTTTCTTTGTGACTGCTTTATTTCATGTACTGTATATGATAGTTGTCCATGTTCAGCGCTTTGTTGCAGCTTCAGCTGTTGTTAAAGCGTGATATAAATCAATTAGTATTGTATTGTATTGTATTGTATTGTATATTGTATTGTATTGTATTGTATTGTATATTGTATATAACCAATGCATGTTTTAGGACTGTGTGAGGAAGTCAGAGTGCATGGAGTGAAACATAAACAAGCACAGGGACCACAAGGTCAATGGCAAAATTCAAACCCAGAGTCACAGATATGTGTG
Organism: Hippocampus bargibanti; assembly: GCF_051943395.1. Lineage (NCBI taxonomy): Eukaryota > Metazoa > Chordata > Actinopteri > Syngnathiformes > Syngnathidae > Hippocampus > Hippocampus bargibanti. The sequence goes on along the minus strand of NC_142743.1, from coordinate 6,247,521 downwards.
GAAGGGCAATTTACCCTCCATTTCAGGCTACAACATAAACTAAACAAAACCTAACCCAATCTTGCTCATCTACACCCCGATACGCATCAGCTGTTTCGGGGGCACAAGTCAGACTACAAACGGATCGAGTGAATCACAGGCCACCGGGTCACCTGTGGCCATGTGGGGCCCGCTTCAAGTCATTAACTGGCAGAAGAATGTGTGTGTGTGTGTGTGTGGGGGGGGGGGGGGGGGGGCAAGTGTTGACACTGATATCAGCTGGACAACCTTCCCTCCCCACTACACAATTGTGGTGTCCTTGAGCAAGATGCAATGGCTCGTCCCATGCACAGAAGTCTATTTCTTTCTCATTGAAAGGTCTCAATTGTGCATAGCGGCATAAATGTGAGTCTGAATAGGTGTGTATTTCTATGTGTAGGCACATCTCTCTCACTCTCTGTCTCTCTTTCTGTCTCTCTCTCTCTCTCTCTTTCTCTCTCTCTCTCTCTCTCTCTCTCTCTCTCTCTCTCTCTCTCTCTCTCTCTCTCTCTCTCTCTCTCTCTCTCTCTCTCTCTCTCTCTCTCTCTGTCTCTCTCTCTGTCTCTCCTGATTTCACTGATAGGTTCCAATTGGCCCACATCTGTTGCCTAATTAATGAGGCCGAATGAGGACAAGCAATAGAAAATATAGGACTGGATATCTTTTCAAAATATTCTGATGTCATTTACAACCTGAATAACTCTAGTTGGAAAATGCAAATCCACCCTCACTCCAAAGTTAGCCAGGTTTGAAATAATTTAGCTCATAAAGGTGTTTATTTCCACATTCATTCAAAAGCACTATTGTACAGAGAATGAATCCAGCCTTGAATGGTAGTCGAGTGGTTAGCACACTGGCTTCACAGTGCAGAGGTCGCAGGTTCGCGTCCTGGTCCGGCCTCCCTGTGTGGAGTTTGCCTGTTCTCCCCGGGCCCGCGTGGGTTTTCTCCGGGTCCTCCGGTTTCCTCTCACACTCCAAAAAACATGCATGGCAGGCAGAATGACCACTCCAAATTGTCCCAAGGTGTGAGTGAGAGTGACTGTTGTATGTGTTTGTGTGCCCTGCGATTGGCTGGCAACCAATTCAAGATGTCCCCCGCCTCGTGCATGAAGATGGCTGGGATAGGCTCCAGCAGCACCCGTGACCAATAATGAGGAATAAGGGTACGGAAAATGGATGACTGGATGGATATTGTGTAAACATTTCTTCTATCTATCTATCTATCTATCTATCTATCTATCTATCTATCTATCTATCTATCTATCTATCTATCTATCTATCTATCTATCTCTTGGTTAATTTTGGTTCGGACTGTTGTGAACATCATGGCACTTGACCTGCTTGATTTGCTTTACAAAGAAAATGTGGCGGGCCAGATTAGACCCCCGGGCCTTGACTTGACACTTTACTCTATACCAACAACACCTGACTTGCTAAAAATGAAGTGGTTTTCCCAAGCACAGATAAATAGGGTTGTGTCAGGAAAGGCATCCGACATAAAAGCTTGGCCAAAACAAACATGCGAATCAAATCGCTGTAGGTGGAGGACACGGATTTGCTGTGGTGACCCCTGAAAGAAAAAGCCGAAAGGAAAAGAAGAAGACATGGTTTTCCATCCACTATATTCCTTTTTTTTTTAGCCAATACACGTCTTCATTTCCATCTCTCAACACTATTGTCATGCAGTCATGTCAAAGAATGCAACACAGCCGGTATTCCATATTTTAGGTCAGCTTTTATTCTGGGTGCTCAACCCATGGGGATTTATATGAATTCATTACAATGCAGAACCTTGCCAAGTGGCAAGAGAGAACAGCCTTCACAAAGGTTCAGCATACATAGTTACTGACATGCATCATAGTAAAAAACACACATGGTAGGTATTGGTGTTAATTGTGACCGTTTCAACACATAACACTGCTAAAAAGTGCGAGCCAATCAGAAGGCGAATTTGAACGTTAAGTGATTTCAGGTCTACATTCATTATTCAGCAAAACCGAAGGTGATTTTTTTTGCCTTTCCTCTAAAACTAACAATGTGTTGCAATCCACTTTGATATAAAAATATGAATCAATATACAAATTGTGATCAGGCTATACAAGAGTATGAAACATTCACAGAGCTCACAAAAAGACGCATGCAAAGAGTTCGGTTTTACTGTATTTCTACAAGTCTTTGGCCACCTGACAAATCATTAAAATGGCATTCAGAAACATGTGCCCACTACACAAGGTCTTCCATATACACCCGTTCAACAGCGTCAATTAAAATAAACTTAAACAGGTGAAGCAGGTCAGTTTACAGTGATATTTAGGTAGATTGTAGGTTGGATTGTCACACATGACGGTGTCGTGTGCCTTGTACAAGAAAATGTTTGACAGCTCATGATTTCTAAATGGCTCACTTCTGACGAGCGTAATTCTGTTTGAGAGTGTAATCACATTACGGACATGTTCACGAACATGCCTGGCTCTATCGACAGTACCTCTGCTTAAGAAAGTTTTCACATTATGGGCAGGTTCAAACATATTAATATCTATTCATATTGTTGGTTATCAACAAAGAACCATTGTCGGTAAGTGTCTTTGTGACGAGTGTACCTTTTTATTCCGTTATGGCTACAATGCAACATGTTGAAACAATGAGAAGGTTGTTCACAGGTTGGGGAGTATTCTACAAGCGTAGATGAAATGGCCACAAGTGCCACATGAACCAAATTGTGGTGAATCTGAGTAATGGATGTCATGATTTCCTTTTGCAACTGGTTCTGTCAATCAATATAACCCTATGGATGAGACATATGAGTTAAAGGGGAGTTGAAAAGTAGCTCACCAGGTCTTCAGTTGCATAGTTGAATAGTCCTTTCCTTTCTTGTGCATGTGTGATTCATGCAAATTTGAGTCAATGGACTATGTTTGCGCCCAAAAAGGAACATCAACAATGTGTCAATGCCATCTTTTGTGTTCCACATTGGAAATGATTTTTAAAAGTCTTTGCTCCTATTGTCTGTTGGAAAGATGTGTCATTTGCTGATAACAAGACTGTCACTGGATCTTTTTGAATGAATCACATTTTATGCTACACTGTTTAATAGGTAGTTGACAATCATAACACAAGCTAAATTGACATTTTTTAAGGTTTATTTGATTTTAGAGGGAAACTGATCACAAAGATGTGCGCTAGGAAATTCAGGGATTGCCGACCCTATTGGCTGGCAACCCATTCAGGGTGCCCCGCTTAGTGCCCGAAGACGGCTGGGATAGGCTCCAGCATCCCCTGCGACCCTAATGAGGATGAAGCGGAACAGAAAAACGTATGGATGGATGGATGGATATTGCCGACCCTGGGGTTTTCGGTATGCGAAACTACATTCTGACCACATTATATTGAAAACACTATGCCACTCCTGCTAACGGCCCTCGGTGAATGAATCCCCATTGAACAGACAAGTGTGTCTGCCTTTCCCGTCGCAAGCCACCTATTGCTCAAGAGACTCCTCAGCAACTGGTGTCCAGTCCATTTCTTGGTTTTCTTCAGTGGTCCTCTTTTCTACAGGCTTGGGCAAATTGAGCTTCTTGATCTTGTACACATCCCACTTCTCGGGCAAAAGACCATTGTTGAAAGCCCAAGACAAAAGCCCAGACACGATGACGATGGTGACTAGCGAGGAGAGCATGATCACAGTACGGAAGGGGAAGTACTGAGTAAGTTTGCCTTCGGCATTCAGACGACAGTTGGGGAAGCGAATGATGGGCGGCAGGCCAACAAGGGGCTCACCGCTCAGGATTCTCATCGTGATTCCCATGAAAAAGCCTACCGTGGCCCCATAGGCATTTGATGACTTGAAAAAAAGGACACAGACCAGTTGAGGGAACATAATGGTGTAGGACATGTCCACACCCACCAGCCAGAAGACCAGCACACTGCTGTCCAAGAAGGTGAGGCCAGTACCAGCCAGACCGACAACGACCACCGAGATCCGGATCACCAACTGCATCTCGCGGTCTGATGCCTGAGATGAGAGAGACAGGCAGCGCTTCCAAATGAATCAAAGAGTTGCGGATGTCGTCAGGAGGCCAAGACAAAGACTCAGTCAAGATAAAACAGAAGAGTCCCATTCCATTTGAGAACCTTTTTGGGTCACATCGTATGAACGTGTCTTGTTGTTTAACTTCATGAATGTTGTGAACCTGATCTTATAATACATGTTACTTAAAGAGCTATTTCTAACCAATATCTTAAATTGTCCTGAGAGTGTTATTGTTGAGAACCTCAAAAAATTACAGGGAAAAAAATGACAATGAGTTTGATACAGGCATTCTTCATAGTCTTCAACAACTTCCACCCCCAATAATTCCACCTCTTTCAGTGCAAATTATCGTTGACAGTCTTACCTGCTTCCGAAGGATGTTCTTGTATATATTGGAGGAGAACAATGAAGCAGAGGACAGCAGGGCTGAGTCCATGGAGGACATGACGGCACCGGCGACAGCTCCGATTCCAATGATAGACACGGAGGTGGGCGTGAGGTACTGCAGGGCGATGGGAAGGATGGATCCTACTTCACCACGATCATATGGAGTTGGCAGTCCATAGGTTGTCGAGTTCCAATCTACGGAATGATTATAGAAGGAAAAGCGATTAGGAATGAAGACGGCCTGCAATTAAGAGTGGAACATACCAGTAGATGCAGCCACAGCTCCCACAAGAATTGAAGGGATACCCAGCACCAGGCAAAATGCAGAGGAGATAAAGCAGGTCATTTGAGCCTGGGTGTAAGACGAGGTAGACAGGATCCTCTGGTAGAACGCTTGGTAAGCCAAACCACCCAGAGCCTGTCAACATACAGAGTCAATCTCCTAAGCGACAATGACTGTCATTTTCACACCTAAGGAAATTAACAGCTGCTATTAACCCTATTTGAAGCTCCCTTTGAGGAAAAAGCCTGAAAACCTAGCAGAGTTGTGAATGTGATATTTTTACGATCCAGTGTGCATTTATCAAGTGTTCACCGACTCACCAGCAGCATGAAGTCGTCAAACCACTTGCCGGCTTCATCAAGATTCACTTTGCCAACCCAAGGAGCCTGGAAGGTCTGGTTGTAAGCCGTCAGTGAGATGTCCACAGAGTGAGGGTTGGTCAACAGGAAAGGGACACACACCCACTGTGTACACAAACAAAAACAAACCGATACACAATTTCCACAAGTTGGGCTCAACATGCAACCTCATTAGACTAAAATATTTTGACCAGAATTGAAGTACAGACTATCATGTTAAATTCAAGTGATTGAACAACAACATCTGACCGAAAATGCAGGAATTGCATACCTTTTTTTGCCAAACATGGCAAACGTGCTGTCATGGGCTAAATATGTTTTGACGAAATGGAATGAGCTGCCATTGAACATTCGGCAAGCCCCCTCCCTGCCCATCTTTAAAACCTGCCTCAAAAATCACGTGCTCTTTCTACTATCTTTGTGACTGCTATATTTTTCCACTGCTTCAGCTGCTGTTAAAGCGCTACATAAATCAATATGTATTGTAATGTATTGCATTGTATTGTATTGATGTACCAGACTGATAAAGATGAGGGTGAGCTGGATCACATCTGTGTAAGCCACAGAGTAAAGCCCTCCCAGGAGCGTGTAGACAATGGCAACGACGGCGGAGATGATAATGGAATAGCCGTAAGAAAGGTCCAGAATCACACGCATAGTTCCCCCTGGAAAAATATGGCATCTTAGTGAGCAGCAGGCAATGGCTGGGACAACATTTGCATTTGCACATATATTCAACACTGGAGACACATGCTACATACTGTATTTTGGTGATGCATGGTTAAAGTGACTTTTTATGTTCTCAACCTCTTTTGCTTTTCTTTATTTTTTTTCTCTCACAGACATACAGACACACATATACTTTACATGCATCCAATTTTAATGAGCTGTGAATTACATATTTGTTTGGGTTTGTTATTTGATTCCTATCCTCCTAAAGGAGTCCAAGATGGCGCCCGAGTAGGCAGCCGTCAGCAAGTGCTCTCATGAGCCTTGCTTTTTTGTTGTTTTTGTCTTGTTTTTGTGTTTTCTTTTGTCACTTTGTGCTGTTGTGCGTCGTGTGGAACGGATACGGATTGTTTTTCAGCATTGTTGGCCACGGCATTCATCAAGGAGGAGACTGCGCTAAGCGGTTGCGCCTTTTCGGCAGCATGAATATGCCAGTACTGTTTTTGAATGGGAGGAATGTCGGTGCCATTCGACTGTCATCACTGGACGGAAGGTCGGTGCTGTTGGACAGTCTGCGGCTGGATGGATACATGGCTTGAGGAGCCCGCGATAAGAAGGAAGGAGCGTCAACGCAGAGCGCCGATGCATACAGTATATGGAACTGTCGCGGGTTGGAATTGAAGCGGATTTATGAGGGGCAGGAGATGTGAGGCAATCTCTTTTCGTCAATGGATGCTACAGCTGCATGTTTGCTTTCAACATTTAGCTTGTAGTCGACATGCACAATCCACCATGATGTCCCTGATCCACTGGTGAAGAGACACTTTGATCCTCTCCTCTTTCATCTGGAACTGCTTCATGTCATAAAGAGGGTACAGAAAGTGCTTAAATAGATGTCTCTCTGTTTTTGTTTTGTCATGTTATTTGTTATTTAGTTTTTTTGTTCTTTTGACTTCAAGACGGCGCCGCAAGAGTGGCTGCCTTTCCAGCAGCTCCTGTATTTTGTATTATTTTCTACTTTCATTTCTTTCATAACTTTGCTGCTGTGAAATGTAAATTTCTCCACTGCGAGACTAATAAAGGCAAATCCAATTCAATCCAATCCTGAAAAACAACACTCATAATACAATTGCCTAACATAAGGTTACACATGAGCAGATAAAGTGTTGTATTAAACGTCTTAAAAACAACCCCGAAAGCAGTGGTGGAAAACTCATATTTGCTGCGGGCCACATCATAGTTACGGTTTCCCATGGAGGGCCGTTATGAATTTTGGAAAACCATATAAATGTTTCATTTTTCACATATTGTATACATAGCACACAACAAAATAATGAATAACTAGTTTTCAAAATTGAAGTAAAAAATAATGACTGTTTTTGTGGTTTACATGGGACAATTTGACATTTTGTTTTGGACTTTCGCAAGCATCATGGCGCTTGACATGCTTGATTTGCTTTCGCGGGCTGAATAAAACGATGTGGCGGGCCCCCGGGCCTTGACTTTGACACAGGTGCCCTAAAGCATATCAGACATAAACCAACAAGATTTAAAAAAAACAAATAAGTGAAGCAGCCTATTGATTGTGACTCCATTAACCTTTAACATTCGACACTGACCTTTAAAGGAAAAAAAAGGTTTTCGCCGAGTGAACCAACTGAAGGTTTAAAGAATAAGTAAATGCATAGTAAATAAGTAAGCGTCAAAAAAGGAAAAAAAAACATCTTGCTACCCAAACAAGGAAGCAAAACGTCTCTACCTTTACTCTCTCTTCTGCCACATTGCCAGGGTCCCCCCAGCCGTAGCCTGCAGCCACACCACAACAATGTCTTTGTCAGATTTGGACCATCTATCGCCACTTACAATCCTTATAACCTACCATACCCACCCTTGATTCACGCCAACATCCTTTTTTTTTATTAAAATAATATATATAAATAATAAAATTATATATATATATATATATATATATATATATATATATATATATATATATATATATATATATATATATATACAGTAAAGTCTCGTTATATCGATATTCAAGGGAGCCCGAAAAAATATCGATATAACCGGGACTATCGATATATCCGACCCTGTTTGCATGTAATTTTCTCCGTGCGTGCATAGAAATAGCATCGATATAACCGGGACTATCGATATATACGATATCGATATAACGAGACTTTACTGTGTGTGTATATATATATATATATATATATATATATATATATATATATATATATATACATTGCTACGGTTTGGTCAGTTCACGCTTCTTCTCTCCCCACTTCATGTCGTAGTCATATTTGTTGTTAAAAGCCTTTATTCCCTTTGTCAAAGTCAAAGTCAGCTTTATTGTCAAATATGCTAATATGCATGACATACAGCACAGATGAAATTACTGTCCTCTCGGACCTAGCGTGCAAGGCACTTATAATGACTTTAACAAACATAATAAACATGAAAACGCCAATTTGCCGAGAGAGGGGAGCCGCTGCGTGTTCACGCGCCGCCATCTTGCTAAGAACCTTGACATAACTCTGACTGGTCGTCAAGGATCAGTTTACTGAAATGTCAAAATGTACTTTGTGAGCTCAGTGCAAAAGCACAAAAGAGACACTGTGCCGTCCGCATTCCCACATATTGAGTGACATAAAATGAAACGCTTGGGTGACAAATCTCCAAAATGCCACTGCCACCTTTCACACATACATTCATGCGGACACACTTCCTGTCTCACTGCAAGTTCTTCCCTGTGATTCGTTTGAAGAATTTATCATGTACAAATAAAACAAGCTTGTGGTGAATGTCTGCACATTTTAGGGGCAAAGTGTTCCATTGGAGAGTGGTTGTTTGCAGTGTATTGTGGTATTGGTAGATGCCCAAATAGGGGGGAAAAGTTTTCTCGTTTGTCTTTTTCCTAAAAGAATACATTTCAAATGAAGGAATCCATGTGGCCCCGTTAAATTTTATATGACAGTCAATGCCAACAGTCCTGAATGTATATTCAGGAAAAATTGTGCCACTCTATTCTGATTTCAGCTGTGAACTTAATCTATTTGGATACGTTGACATCACACAAGCACATCGTCACTTTTATTACCGAAGAGATGGCCCGCATCACATAACATTGACCGAATCGTAAAGCACACCCGCTTGGTATGCTTTATGGTTTTAGTGGCATATCTCTCGTGTGTGGAGCTATGCCCTTTACCGCCGCACTAAATTTAGTATCCAAAAAAATAGGAGGCGGAATGAGAATCGGCGCCTCTTTGGCTTCACGGGTTGCACTAGGGTAGGTAAGAGAAAACAGGCTGCTATATGCTCCCTTGGTTTTAGATCCTCTGCCTACCCGGATACACACTGAGTAGCTGAAGAAACACACACACACACATACACAATATACACCATTGATCAATTTCCTTCCCTCCAGAAATTTGACAGTGGCTTTGGATGGCGCCTGACAACATATGAAGCCTGGCCTAAAGTCAAATACAGTAAAGTCTCGTTATATCGATATCGGATATATCGATAGTCCCGGTTATGTCGATACTATTTCTATGCACGCACGGAGAAAATTACATGCAAACAAGGTCGGATATATCGATAGTCCCGGTTATATCGATATTTTTTCGGACTCCCTTGAATATCGATATAACGAGACTTTACTGTACTTTCTTATATTCAATGGCGCCACAATCGGCCGACAAATTATGTTTAGTTAAAATTTACAAGATAAAAAATCTTGAAAAAGTGAGCAATTACCACAAATCTGCATTTTTTAAAATGAAAAACATAGTGGCTGGTTAAAAATAAAAGTTGTCAACTCTGGTATTGCTATGTGGGCATCCGCTTTTGTATCTGTTTGCGTTGACTAAAAAAAAGGCAAATCCAATCCAATCCAATCCAATCCAATAGAAAAGTGTGTCATGATATGAACAACCCGGTTTAAATAATTGATCACTTTTCACAATCAACAGGCTGCTCGATCCTTAAAATCCTGATTTTTCAAATACCACTGGAAAAGAAGACAGCATGAAAACACACGCAAAAACATACGCACTCATACAACATTGCACTATACCCAGCATAGCGCACACATGGATACTTATGACAACATAAACCTTACTCGGGGTGTCCCGATAAAGTTTTCATGCTGAGATGGGTCCAATCGGAGAATAATACATGCTTTTAATTTTTTGTAGTGTTAAAGGACAACCGACGTCTCCGGACAAGTTGTGTCCATAATTTGTAAAATGGCTTGAAATGACTTCTACTGAGCGTATTTTACAAAGATTCCACCGCATATAGCTATATTTTACGTTTTAAGACTCGTGCTGAATATTCCGGAAGTCTTGTTTTTGAGTTGGTGACGAGTTCGTACGTGACGTCACTGAAGGAACGCCCCTGACCGAAAAAAAAAAGGACACATTGTAGCAGTCCTTCCATCACGTCAATGCTTGTTTGGTCTGAAAACCTCGTGTTGCACCAGAAAGAGCCAGAAGAGGGCGTCCAAGCTCCATGTATGGAATTTATCAGCCTGTGGAAACGGGCTGATTCATTCCTCACAGGATCTCGGTGGCCATTTTCTGCCGCTTTTTGGGTGAGACATTTCCCCCCAATGTTGCCTCAAAATGGCACGGAATAAATTCCTTTAATCGATTGCAAACATGTATGCTTTCCTCTTCACAACTATTTGAATAATATTCCTAACTGGATGTGTAACAAGAAAGCATATTCTCCGAATCTGAAACCATTGTTTTGATTCTCCAGCAATGCAAGACGTCTTGGCGTGACGTCACGGACTGGGGGCGGGACTTTCTGAAAATGCCCAATTCGCAGCTCAATTTTTTTTGCAGATTTTGGACACTTTAAGTAATTTTTATTGGTGTTTTGCAATTGAATAAAAATATCATACTGTGTGTTTTGGGCATTTTAGATGCTATAAAACGTTTTTCTGATGTCAGTTAGGAAACAAAAAAGTGACGTCAGTTGTCCTTTAAGTAGAGGAAGAGCCCTTATCCAGTGATACTATTTGAACAACTATCAGCAACAGCAGACATGAGAAAATAGGACACACATTTGAGTTACATCAATTCAATGTGTGGCTCTAAAATCAAATAAAAGCAAAATAAAGTAAAATAAGAGATCTTGAGAAGTAGCTCGAATAAAGTCAATAAATACAAATTACTGTATTTTCCGGTGTATAATGCGCACCGGAGTGTAAGGCGGTGCACCTTACACTCCCAATTATTTTTTTTCCAATTGAACTTTTTCCATATACAGTGGAACCTTTGCTTACGAACTTAATTGGTTCCCAGACAGAGTGTGTAAGGCGAAAAGTGTGTATCCCAAAAATTAATTTCCCATAGGAAACCATTAAAATGAGAATAATCCGTTCCCAGATCCCCATAAAACATGATTTTCTACTTTCTAATTTTCTAAGCCTTAAAACTACACAAAATAGACCTTTTTATGTATAATAAATGTGATATAGTATTATGATTAAAGAAATAAACTGTACTGCAATGTTCGCTCTAAGCTGCGCGTGTGCGCAATCGCGCACTGCTGCACATAATCAGCACACAAGAACATCGATGTAGCGCACATTTTGCAATGTAACTCAATGAGTGACAGGTGTCCACCCAATAATGCCGTACAGTTTACGTACGCTACGCAGCCAATTGGAGCAGAATGGCGCGAATGTGCCCTGCCCATACGCGCCGTGATACTGCCGTGAAACTGGCGTGTGGCCACAGCGTACACATTAGTGATAGGAATTCCGGCTCTTTTCATAGAGCTGGTTCTTTTGGCTCGGCTCACTCATTTGGCTCCCAAATGGCTCCTCAGTTTGTGCGTTTTTTTTGTTGCTTAAATTAATTAACTCCCCCAAATCATGTAAAATTATGTAAAAAATACACTATATCAAATATTTTTATTTATATGGCTTGATTTATATGTGCACAGAGAGCATCCACAAACTTTCACTTTCCCTGTGGTTACTCTTGTCTGATGATCAGCTGTCACTAATTTGCTTTTCATATTAATAATGTTATCATACCAACTAGTAAAAAATATAATAATTGAATAATAATAACAACTTAAGGTCAACATTTGTCCACCTGTCTACCCTAACCCCCCTCACCCCTCCTTCTCCTCACTGCTGCGTGTGTCTGTAATTCTCCCCTCCCTCCTCTACCACGGATATCGACCAATCACGTGTGGCTTTAATCGAAGACTGGGGCGGGGAATAGAGGACAAAAAGTCGGCTCCCAGCAATTGATCTGTTTAGCTGGGTTGATATCTTTTGCATCAAGTGTACAGATGACGTGCAGTTTATTTGTGGAGCCTGATTGATGGGATATTTGACCTTCCAGTCTACACTCTGATTTTGAACTATCAAAGTTGAAATGGGTCAAAATTTTACTGTTTTCTATTCATTTTCTCACCATTTTACTTCTTTTTTTTTCCTTTTTTTTTCGTTTGAAGCTCTGTCCTCTCCCTTTCGTGTGTGTGTGTGTGTGTTTTCTCACTCTCTCTGCCTGTCTCTTTAATATTTAACCCCCCCGCCCACACACACACACTTTTGGTGGTTTGGTTTTTGACCAATCATGTGGCTTTAACCGAAGACGCCATTTTGTTTTTGGGAGAACAGCCTCACTCTCTCTCTGTCTGTAACCCCATCCACCACTGCTGCGTTCTTGACCAATCACATGGCTTTAACCGACGACTGGGGGCGGGGAATACAGGACAAAAAAGAGTCCGCTGCCATTTCCTTGTTTGGAGAACGCGCTCGTTCACGAACGACACATCACTCATTGTGGCAGCTCTGTGTGTATCCCGAAAAATAGTTTGTATGTCAAGGTAAAATTTTCACAAATGTAACGTTCGTAAACCGAAAAGTTCGTAAGCCAAGGGGTTCGTAAACCGAGTCCCACTGTATAAGGCACAGGGGAGTAAAAGGCGTACCTTCAATGAATAAAAAAGGTTTTCCAAATACAGTATTAGGCACATTACATTCTAAGGTGCTACGCTGGCGCACAAAAAAAATCCTGCGACTGTAAAGTGACCTTGGGAGTTTTGAAAGGCGCTTAGAAATTAAATGTACTATTATTATTATTATTATCTCATCTCATCTCATTTTCCGTACCGCTTATTCCTCATTAGGGTCGCGGGGGGGTTGCTTCGGGCACGAGGCGGGGGACACCCTGAATTGGTTGCCAGCCAATCGCAGGGCACACAAAGACATACAAGTCACTCTCAGACTCACACCTTGGGACAATTTGGAGTGGTCAATCTGCCTGCAATGCATGTTTTTGGAGTGTGGGAGGAAACCGGAGGACCCGGAGAAAACCCACGCGGGTCCGAGGAGAAGATGCAAACTCCACACAGGGAGGCCGGACCGGGACGCGAACCGGCGACCTCTGCACTGTGAAGCCGGTGTGCTAACCACACGACTACCGGGCCACCCTATTATTATTATTATTATTATTATTATTATTATTATTATTATTATTATTATTATTGGTGGGAAATTGAGTTATTGGCTGCTGACAGTACTGTAGTTCCGAGACCTGTTGTGGCTTAATATTACTTCACGTATAAGGCGCACCTGCGTATAAGGCGCAGGGTCATCTTTTGAATCAAATCAAGGCTTTTGGGCGCTGCCGGAAAATACGGTATACGCTCTGTGTGCAAAATAATTCAAGTCTACTTCAGTAGATTCAGAATTACATATTCAGTTCATTGGGATAATGGGATCTGAAATAGACCCATTTTTGAGATCTAGGATGGAGACCAATAAAATTTGAGACTTGGGGAAGGGAGGTAGGGGTCAATATCGAATCGAGATCCATACCAGATGGGGACACCCCTAAAAGCATAGAGAAAAACCTGCAAGGATAACAGTACAAAATCATAGGACCCAAGAACAATTTGAACTTTGAAAAATCCTATCAATTCATCATAGCTAATGTTTGCCGAAAGCAGTTTGAGATCAAGTCATGATCTCAGGTGCCAAAAGTGCAGTCCTCCAGAGTCAGTTTTAGATGTCTACTTGTTCTGGCACAATGCACTCATAAACACTAGCTCATCGTCAAGATCCAATAATCATGATAACGATCAATCAGGTATGCTGAAAAAGGGAGACATCAAAAAGCCAGCTCGATCAGGGCTCTCGGGGATTGGGCTTGGGCACCCCTCATTTAATGGATCTTCTTAAGTTTTGTTTTGTTGAATCAACTTTGAGCGGATTCCATGTTTCACGTCATTGAAATATGGTCACTTTCTCCAAATCAGTGGACAGAATCAGAGCTGACTATCTGCAACAAAGCAGCCCAGACCGCCACATGTTGTCCTCTTATCTTAAGTGATTGTCCCTTTTCAGTTAGGTGCTGTCCATAACTGTCACCTTGAAATGCCTTTGATTGTCATAACGACACTACAAGTAGTTTAATTGATCACACTGGAACATTACCTTTTAAAACGCAGTTCAAACTAGTGTCACTCCAAATGAGTTGTTAAGATAAATTAGTCTCAAGCGTTTTGCAAATACCAAGCGTGGTGACAACACGCGCCTTGTTTCGGCGTGTGTGCAATGCTCATATAACTCAATAGCTGTCCTTGACTTACATTGGGCCGAGGGACACCCACCCGTCACTCCCCACCAATACAAAGACTTTGCAGCTTTACAGAAGTGTCAATTCTCATAATTTAGCCCCAAGGGTAAAGTTTCAACAAGTGATGTCGTAAAAACTCTTGTCAACACCCCATCATGAAAATTTGAGTATCACAACATCAATGATATGGCCTCATCCAATAAGGATTGCACCCATGGTGTGCTTACATGTTTCATGTCTGCAAAATGCATGAACACATATTTTGTGTCACATACGCACTTCGACAGAACTCACCAGAACTCACAGAACTCGACAGAACTCACCCAGGCTGACAAGGGTCCGTGACACCCAAAGAACATCTGCGATCAATGCAGGAAGGATCAGAGCGTTGCTTACGAAGTTGCCATACTTTTGCTGGAAAGGGTCCATCATGGTCAAATACTTATTCTCTCTCATGGGCTTCGCGAAGAAAAAGCCACCTGGAAATGAACCGAAAGTATTTGTTCAAAACAAGAGGTGTTTGGCTGTAGTCCACAACCTTTGTGGAATTCGACATAGGTTAAGAACTACTGCTGTAGAAAGATGTTCCATTTCTATCACCGGAAAATCAGAAGAGTGATGATGATACATGTGGACATCATGGAAAGCAAGTGTCCTCGAAAGAGAGTAAAATGCTGTTAGCTAAACGCAGGCGTCCACACAGCCAATAAGCGGCCAAGAACAAAGCTGCACATTATACAGGTAACATCCGATTTACGACCGGTGCAAGTTACGACCACGACCACCAGACCCTTTTTATTATTCTACGGCTGGCTACAGTGGCAGCTGTTGAGATCTGCAGTGTGAGAATTGAGCACAGCCGTTCAGCATTGAGAATTGGTCCCAGCCGTCCCTGAGACTTTTTTTCCTTCGGTGTCCGCCTAAGTCGAAGCGTGTGTGTCGGGCGACCTCTTCTGGCTTCTCCGTTAGCAGGAATAGCAATTTTTCAACAGCGCGCATGCGTGGGAGCCGTGCATATTTGGGTAAGCAACTGTAAACAGTTTGGTATATTGTATACAATAGAAAATGTTGCTTAGAAACAACAGATGGACATCATATAGTATTCTGTCATATAAACCTCGCGTCGGCCATTTTGAATGCTTTTCGATTTACGACAGTTTGACTTATGACCGTTTTGTCGGAACGGAACCCGGTTGTAACTCGGATGTTACCTGCATTTGCTGATTTCTCTTCTGCTCAATTATCACACTGTGCTGGCCATTGTGATATTGGCCCAGCGTAGTGTTCGCCTCACCCGTTGCAAATGTGTATGTGCATGAGTCTCTCGCAACGATTAGAGGTCGATTTGGTTCAAGTCATATCTTTGCACCTGTTGCCTCATATGACCATCCTAACTTCATTCCTCCTCGTCGTATTTTTAACCTGAGTGACACTTTCAGTTTTGCGGAGTCAGCTCGCTGGTGTGGAGATATTGAGGATCTGTCAGTTGTCAGCGACATTATTATTGGTATGAATAACGGAAAAATAATTTGCTTTTTTTATGCCACGCATGGGGTTATTTGTGTTAATTTATAGTCAAGCATCATATTGCAGTATGTCATAAAATGAAAGATGTTGACTGATCCTGAAGCGCACCCACCCATTAAAACTGCAGATCATGTTCCAGTTGCGCCCAACCCTGAAAAGCCTGCATATCCATTTAAGTCAGGGGGATTGTCACTGTTGCATAATTTACAGTCGGAAACACTCCTGTCAACAACTAATCTGACAGGCATTCCCTGCTACTTGCCGGGTTTCAATTTCAAACCCTTTACACTTGAGTATAATCATTTGGTTTTTCATATTAGTTTTTTTGACGACGATACGAGTGCAGCGTGTTCTACCGGAAACAAATTCCTTGTGTGTTCTACATACTTGGCAATAAAGATGATTCTGATTCTGATCTGATTCTGGACTAATGAGGGAAAAAAGTGTGTGATGGGTAGGTGGGGACTGAGGATTCAGTTCTTGGCTTCACCCTCTGCGTCACAAGGAGCACTCACCCAAGAAGAATGTAACAACATAGGGCACCGGCATGAGTGCCCACACTGCTCCTAATGTCGGATTGTATGTGGCTTCAGCTATACCCAGGATGAAACCTCCTCCAACCCATGTGGCTGGAAAGACAAAATACAGTAAAGTCTCGTTATATCGATATTCAAGGGAGTCCGAAAAAATATCGATATAACCGGGACTATCGATATATCCGACCCTGTTTGCATGTAATTTTCTCCGTGCGTGCATAGAAATAGTATCAATATAACCGGGACTATCGATATATCCGATATCGATATAACGAGACTTTACTGTATTGGTCAACTGTTATTTTTTTCTTCATACAGAGACATTAGCAACGTTTTTTTACCTGTAAGTGTAAAGACGCCCACGAGCAAATTGATGTTCCGTCCGGCGAGTAGTGTGATCTCCATTCCATCTCCTAAGCACTTTCTCTCCTCCTTCCTGGAGAGCATGGAAGCCCAAATGCCTGTTCCCAGGATCAGTAGGTAGAAGGCTGCCATCACCACCAGACCCGGCACGTTCAAAGCCATGGTTGGCTATTGTCTCTCTGTGTAACAGGAAAAGAGGCATTCTTTTAAAAAAAGATGTTTTAACTTGAGGGGGAAAATAAATCATAGAATGGTTGTGGGAACAGTGGAAGGAGAGCTCGAAGTTCAATGTTCATGTTCAAACGTCTAAAACAAACAAAGTGGTACGTCTTGGGTTAACACAGGGGTTTTGTCTAGTTATTCAGTGGTTGGATGGAACCATGTGTTGACCCCAAATACATGAAGTGGAAACAACGCAAGGTAGATCAGTACATGAAATGTCACTATGTTGTGTAACGTCCGGTGCTTGTGATTTGCGTGTTTGAGAGGCTGCTTCGTTTTTGTTTATTAAAAGACTGGCCCGCTATACCAGCGACTGAGTGAATCATTTATCACACTGAGGGGCATTACAGTACATTTTTATTATGGTCCGGCCATTCTATAGTCAATTTCAGGAACATATATGCAACTGTCATAAGGCCCCACTGTTCTCAGAATTGTAAAAGGAGTAGTACCTTGGAAAATGTGTTACTTGCCCCCCTACTTTTGATATAAATCCAAACATTTTTTTACGGAGGGAAAAACAAAACATCACCCCTGTTTAGTTAAAAATCCATTTAAACTATTCAATACATTATAAAACCGTAATCAAATTACAGATGCCAAAAGGCATTCACTTGCATTTGGGTATGGGGTTGGGGGGTTTTGTAAGGGAAAGGGACTGAAAAATGCAAGGTAAGGGGAGCATGTGTGTGTGTGTGTGTGTGTGTGTGTGTGTGTGTGTGTGTGTGTGTGTGTGTGTGTGTGTGTGTGTGTGTGTGTGTGTGTGTGTGTACATGAGAGTGTATGCATATGGGACAGTGCGTGTGTTTATGAGAAGTCATAGAAGGACTGGATGGGGAACTGGGATTGGTGGCAAAGTCAACCAATGCTTGTAAATTCACTTGTATGGCTTCTTGTGCAATCTATAAGTGTGGATGTGTGCACAGTAGCACATAGCTCTCTATCATTACAGAGTTCATATCATGTAACTGCATCGCACTGGCGCTGGGCCAAAACCTCCAAATTTGTTCAGTACAAATTGTTTCACAAATAATAATGTTGGGGAGTCCCAACGCAGCTGCGCTATTTTTACAAATGACCAGCCAATCTGTTGAACAAGTGTTGAGAATGCTCTCTTTGACAATTCAATGTCAATGGCCGTTTCGAAATATGAAGATTAGAGTAGTCTTGTGAACCCCCGTTCAAGTACAGTCTTGTAATACAGTACATGCAAGGTGGTTTCTATGAAGAATGAGCGAGGCTTTGTAACTAGGAGTACTTGTGATTGTATTATTTTTGGATGGACTCAATCATTAGATGGCACAGACATATCTTAACGGTGGAACTTATGTAATAATTAATTAAAAAAATATTTAATTAATTAATTAATAATAATAATAATAATAATAATAATAATAATAATAATAATAATAATATGTTTCATTTATAAGCGCCTTTCAAAACTCTCAAGGACACTTTACAGTCCAGTTTGACTCTATCGCTTTGGTTTGCATGTGTCCCTCCTGATGACGAACAGGTTATGAATTGAATCACAGTCGTGTGTTGTACATATCACTAATGGCAGGCAATTGGCACCAATTTTCTGATAACAGATAATAATACATATTAACTGCAGACTAATAAAGCGGCACAGATTGCTAAACATGTGGATTTCCCATTCCAGCCAAGTTTTGGATGCCGTTTGGTGCATGCAATGCCATGCACATAGTCATAGTACTGAATAATAACCCATCCGCATGAATGCAGGTCTGATGGAAAAGTAGTGAGCAGCAGCGGAAAAGTACTGAGAGGCAGGGAAATGGAGACATGCGGCTCGGGAGGAAAGTATTCATAGATAGTAAGAGCCAAATCACACTTCTGCACCTGTACTAGAAGACATGGCTTATTTAGACCGAGAGTGCCCCCATGTCTGAAGTTACTCTAATTACACTAGGCAATAAATGAATTGAGCTCTCTGATGCAACAACTTTAAATGTCAGTAGGCAAAGTCAAACATGCTGGGTTTATGTGTGTGTGTTCTATAATGATAGGAGGAAAAATACATCAAGGTTCATTTGTCATACTAAATCAATGTTTTTATCTTTCAGCAATGTAAAAATGCTGATTTGTCAATAGGAAACCCTCCAGAATTGTCCAAAGGTGATGCTGCCAAAGTTCCACTACACTAATATGGACAGAGAGTATACAGGATAAAATTGACCTTTTACGACCTGTGACACCACGAAAGAGAACATGTGTTTTAATACATGAGCAATATAATCTGTTTCTGTCAAACATAAACATTCAGAGCCAACTACCAATTTGGGGTAAACTGAGAGCAATCTAGAGGTACCAAGGTCACACAATAAAGTCTGATTTAGCTCATGTACATCATGGACCATGACACGCAAGAGTGCCCACGCCACCCTAAATGTTCACTGCATGGTTTACCTCGAAATGGAGGAAAAGGTTTGGGGCTGTTTTGATTTTTTTTTGTTTACCCCAAATCCATCAAATTTCAACTACAAGATTTCAGAAGAAATATGGGCCTTTGAATTTTCACAATGAAAACATCCAAGACGGCCTTGAATTTGTCACCCCTGACACAGGTGTCAAACTCCGGTCCTCGAGGGCCGCCGTGACGCATGTTTTCCAAGTCTCCCTGTTGCAACACACCTGATTGAAATGAACAGGTTCAATGTCAGGTATCTGAAGAGCTTGCGGATGATCTGATCATTTCGGGTTGGTTAGAGGAAGGTGAAAATGCAAATTTCCCCATTGCGGGACGAATAAAGGTATTCTGATTCTGATTCTGATTCTGAAAAGCTGAGTCGGGGTTCTTGAGGGCTGGATTTGGGCACTTCTGCCTTAGATGCTTTCAAGTAATGCTTTTTTGTCTCATACTTCGATAAATTTCCCCATTGTGGGACTATTAAAGGCTTTCTGATTCGGAGAAGACTGTAACAGGAGTATTTCCAGAAATGGAAAATGATGCACAATCACTGTAGTGTGGGAGGAAGCAATAAGGGGCGTGCGTCCCCCTCAACTTCAAAATCAGGCTATTCGCCTTCACAGAATCTGTCTCACTTCAGTGTGAAATATTTTGCATACGCTCAACGAAGGGGCTCTCCAAAATAACCAACTATCTGCAAACAGCTACACATGCACTTTGTTAGAATTTAAAAAGCATGCTAAGACAAACAACATTGTAATGACGATTCACTCATGAACTTGTGAAAACGTCACGCAATTACCCCATGTTGTGACAAAGCAAACAAGACAGATTTTTGACAGAAAGGTGATTGTCATCTTGATGACAGTAACCTATTGTTAGTTTTGTGTACTGAAAAACGGCAGCAGTCTAAAGGGAATTCTTTCCTTGTGCTGAGATAACTGTTCCGGGACGCTGAAGACATAAGTCATTTTGCTGTGCTTTCCGCGGACGAATCTCGTCAGTTCTTATCTCAGTAGCAGTGGTAAATGAATCACAATAATAAAAATTCACAAAACATCGTTAAACTGTACACCATAGTGGGGTGCCCAGTTTATGTGGTTCTAATAGTTTCACTCAACCATTTCAAGCAGTGAAAAAAAATGTAACGCGAAAAAGCACACACGCATTTTCATGTCAATGCACCTCATGCACACAACTGAACTGGAAAAAAAGATACAAACCCAATTTGGTGTTACACGGAACGTCTCAGACCGAGGCGATGATGGGAAGATGGAAGGCAATGATGCTTTTCTCACACGTCACAGAACACCCAACAAGATTGAGTCGTCCAAAAGAAGAGGGGAGAGTTGTTATGCACTCAACCAGAATGGGATCACACAACTGCTCAGAAAGAACACAAAGAAAGACAATGTACAAAAATTGTCGAATTAACTCAATTGTGATTTCATTGGTTTGGCGTGAAAAAAAAAAAAAAAAAGCTGACCTCAACTAAGATTCAATGAGGGAGGGTGAAACTCTCTGAAGCAGCACCCGGGCCTTTCTTTTAAGGCTTTCTAGGGGGCGTGACGAAGTGGTAAAAGTGAGAAGGTGGAGGGGACGTGGGTGAACGTAACCATGACCATCTGATTGGTGCCTGGTCCCAAGGCTCTTGTCTTGGGCCAATTAGCTGTGAGCACAATTCACTAATGTTTAACGTCAATCCATATAGTCATGCTTTGTTCCTGGAAAGTCATTATATCACCTCTTGCCTCTTGTGTTCAGCTGATTAACCTCGTTCTGGCCATGTCCTTTCCCAACTAGATTTAAATAATATCATTTCACAGCACCCCCAACCCTACCCCCTCCCATGTTCCCTCTAACACCGCGCGCGTGAGCAATTGCGCGCTTTTTCCAGCCGCATGATGACAGCTGGTGTGCACCACGCACACAATATATTTTTACAATCATTCTTTCAATTCTCTCACCCTTTTAATCTACCAACAAGATACCAGGCTATTACCGCTTCCATTGCAGTTTCTGTGTATCATCAAACGATCATAGGACTGAGTGCATACATTGACTTTCTTTGACACGCCGCAGACGAGAGGATGCAGGCGAGATGCGGACGGCTCCCATAAGGAAGTCCAAATATGGAGATAGTTTACGAGCCTCTTGAATAAATATATTTTGCACGCACATAGGTCAGGTGACTATGAATTTATGAGTTAAATGACATGTTTTCCATTGTGTCAATACTTTGTTTCTCCCTTTCAGGTTGATTAGTGTGAACTGTGTGGATATGTACCTCCTTGCTTAAGACTTCCATGAAACCCAGCTTGTTTCAGTCCATCCAGTTAACTGCATGAAGTAGTGAGAAAATGACATGGGAAGAAACTTTGTAGCAGAAGGAAAGAGTTTAATCAAGAAATGTGCCCTTCTGCTAGATGCAGAAAAAGCATTTGACTGTGTGAATTGGTCCTTTTTATATAAAGTTTTGGATAGATTTGGATTTGACAATAATTTGGTCAAAATAATACAAGCCCTTTATAACAATCCAATGGCAAGAATAAAAAGTAATGGAGCTGTATCCAATCCCTTCCTACTAGAATGAGGAACAAGGCTGTCCACTCAGCCCTGTCCTATTTGCAATCTTTATCGAACCCCTGAGCCAATGGATCAACCAGGACGACAAGATTAAAGGAATACTGATGAATGGGGGAGAACAAGTTATCTCATTATTTGCAGATGACATATTGGTATATTTATCCAACCCCGAACATTCTCTGAACTGGCTATTTGTTCTTTTGGAACACTATGGATCATTCTCAGGATATAGGCTTAATGTTCCCAAAACACAAATTCTCTGCTTCAAATACAGCCCCTCCGCAGCTGTGAGAAATAAATATCAATTGCAATGGGATTCGGAATCAGTTAGCTACAGAGGGGTAAATATTTCATGAGATTTGACAAAATTGTTCCCGCTTCACTATCTACCTATATACAAAAAGATTAAGGGAGACAAAAGAAGATGGGGGGCGGCCCGGTAGTCGAGTGGTTAGCACACCGGCTTCACAGTGCAGAGGTCGCCGGTTCGCGTCCCGGTCCGGCCTCCCTGTGTGGAGTTTGCATGTTCTCCCCGGACCCGCGTGGGTTTTCTCCGGGTCCTCCGGTTTCCTCCCACACTCCAAAAACATGCATGGCAGGCAGATTGACCACTCCAAATTGTCCCTAGGTGTGAGTGTGAGAATGACTGTTGTATGTCTTTGTGTGCCCTGCGATTGGCTTGCAACCAATTCAGGGTGTCCCCCGCCTCGTGCCCGAAGACAGCTGAGATAGGCTCCAGCATCCCCCGCAACCCTAATGAGGAATAAGCGGTACGGAAAATGAGACGGTGACGAGTCTGCATACCGACAATTCTACACGGCAGTCATCGAATCCATCCTGTGTTCTTCCATCACCGTTTGGTTCGGGGCCGCCACAAAAGTGGACAAAATCCGACTTCAACGGACAGTTAGGACGGCGGAAAAAATCATTGGCACCGCCCTACCCACTCTCGAGGACTTGCACACTGCAAGAATCCAAACTAGGGCTTGGAAAATCCTACTGGACCCTCCGCACCCAGCCCACCACCTTTTCCAGCTACTCCCCTCAGGCAGGCGCTATCGATCCATGCGCACTTTGCAAAGCCTATGGCACACTGGGCATAATAGGTACAAACCGAAGAACAACGTGGAGGCAGCAGAAAGAGCCACCAGATGGCTCTGGTTGAGGAGGGGAGAGCCGTGGGGGCAGTGGAGCAGTAGCATGCCACTTGGACACAGGCCGGGGCCTTGCAAACCCCGGTCGGGTCGCCTGGAGGAGGGTGTCTGTTGAAAGACCCGAAACACCCAGTGATTCTAGGAATCAACACTGATGATGTGTCCAAGTTTGTGCATCAGCAGATGTATTGTTAACTGATTTCTTTAAACTTCCGACAACTTCAAAGAAGTACAGATGACGGCAGAAGAAACCTTTTCATCGATTGATTTCTTTAACTTTGCACCTTCGATTGAAACTTATTAAAAACAGACGCAATCTTGATAAATCACAGTATGTTATATTTTAATCTTTTTACATTTTCTCCTCCCAGTATCTGCGAAATAGTATGTAAATGCCATATCTTGCACATTCCTTGAGACAAATTTATGAACTGCTAAGGGCTATTTTTCACATTTGAAAGACAGTTAATAAATTGGGTTGCCGTGTTCTTACTGTGCTATGAGGTTTGCACACACTACATTTACATTTAACTACATTTTATTTTATTTTATTTCATTTTGTCTCTCTTCTTTTTTCTTTGTTTTCATTTCATTATATGATAAAAATGGTTACACAGTTGTATTAATGGTTACTAGTCCTTACGTGTTTTGTATTGCTCACCTAGTTTTGGTTATTTTGATGGACGTAGAAGTGAGTTGTATGCTTTTTTTCCTTTTCATTGACTGTATGGACCTGTGAAATCATCATAAACTTTAAATTGACAAAAAGAAATGTGCCCTTGTTGGCAACTATGTCTTGCCTCCAGACTTTATTCGTGCAATTATTAGCAAATATCAGCTAAGGTAATTTGTTTCACTTCTCAAGGTAAAAGAGAAACAACATGATAAAAATGTCAACTCATATTACTTTACATGATCAAAAAAATTTAATTTGCATGCCCACTTTCAAAACACGAATCTGATAATTGTAAAGCTATTCGTGGTAATTCTTTGACAATTTTAAGTCAAGGAATTGATCAGACCTTCAAGACAGTTGTATGCTTCCAATTTTATGGTGAAGTGTGGGGGAAATGTCTGTTTCTGTTCTCGTGTAGAAAACAAGGTCACACTTGGATGACTTGGGTGTGAAAGAACAGTTTTGGGCAGGGGGAGAACAACTACATACAATATATCCATTTTTAGTTCCTGATGGTGCAGTGATTACACAGCCCAGTATGACCAACAATCCAACAATCACCAACCATAAATAGTGTCAAAAGCCAAGGGATTCATTTGCGTCATCTGACCAAACTTGGTAACAAACATTACGCACATCTGGGAAATGCAACACACAGTGAGCACCTCCCTGGCACCAGACCCGACCGAGGTGAAAAGTTCAACTACAAAATTAAGTTAACACCCTGTTGGAAGACTTTTCGTATGTCCTGTGATTTTGTAAAGAACAAATATGATTCACCTGTAACACGAAGAAACGCAAAGGACAAAAAAGATACCTGAATAATTTGACTAGATAAAACTGGTTGGTTTGATGACATGTTGGGGAATTTAATAAGCATTGCCAAATAAAGCATGAACAGTGAAAACTGTCAATTAGTTTGGATTGAGATTATACCATTTTGTTTGTATGTGGAATCCGAGCTGAAACAGCTTGTGCCATTGAAGAAATTCAAGTCTCACTCAACTGTGCATTTTTGGTTGCATAGCACGCAGACTGTGATTTGTTGGACACCAGTTCAGGGTGTAACCTGCTATGTCCAAAGACAGATGGGATCAACTCCACCACACTCGTGACCCAAAAGAAGTACACAGAAATCAAGATTACAAAGACAAATATCAGAGTTCAAGAAATGACCAAAAGTGTTTTGCTCAAAGGCACCTCGACAGTATCAAGAAAACAGATCAGAAGCTCGCCAACAATTATTTGCTCTTGTTACATTTTGCAAGGTATGGAAGTGTCTTGGAGAGGTGGCGGTGGTGTTCCTGACTGGGTTATTCAACAAGATCTTACAATATAAGATCTTGTTGAATAACATTGGTCTCAAACTCGCGGCCCGCAGGCCAACTGCGGCCCCCGAAAGAATATTTTGTGGCCCGCCTTGACATGAAAGATTAATGTTAGTGCGGCCCGCATGATTGATATAAATGAAACTTGTGTGTGGAGCTGAACACACCACTGAACAAACCATGGAACAAACCAACATTTTGGAGCTACAGAGGGAATTTAATCACAGATTTGCAGACTTCAAGACACACAAAGCCACATTTCAAATTTTGCGGACCCATTCTCTTTTGATGCACAAGATCTCCTGTGTTCAAATGGAGCTCTGTGACCTACAGTGCCACTCTGCACTCAAAGCCAAGTTCAGGGATGTGAATGGAAAAGCAGACAACCTTGGGCAATGTTTGAGAGAGTTAACCCCCAGGTTCCCTGAACTTTCCCAAATGTTCAAGCGGACCATGTGTCTTTTTGGAAGCACATACTGATGTGAGAAGCTCTTCTCCACCTTGAACTTCAATAAGTCCGAGTACAGGTCCAGACTTACTGATGAGCATCTTCAAGCCCTACTCAGATTCTCCACTGCCTCCTCCTCAAGCCAAATGTGGCTCGGCTTTGTGAAAAGAAGCGCTGCCAGGTCTCGAGCAACAACAAGTAGGCAAGAGAAGCTTAGCTGTTTAGGACAATTCATGTTCAATATTTTATTGATGTTCAGAAAGATAAAGGTTAAATAACTGTGAATACAGACATTTGAAACTTAATTAAAATAATTAGTTTCCTGTGTTTTTTTTTCAGTCGTCTGTATCTGCCTTATGATCATTATAATTATTTTAGTTATTTATTACTGGTTAATTTATTTTTATTCATTTTTCCATTTTTCATTTTTTGTGTGTTAAAAATAAAGATTTTGAGAACATTGCAATGTTTTATCTGTGCTTTTCTTGTGAAAATCCTGATGCGGCCCAGCCTCGCCCAGACTCTGCCTCCAGCGGCTCCCGGGTAAATTGAGTTTGAGACCCCTGTCTTAGATGGTGAACAGATGCCTGAAGAATGGAGAAGAAGTGTACTCGTGCCCATTTTTAAGAACAAAGAAGATGTGCAGAGTTGTATTATTAACTACAGAGGAATAAAGTTGATGAGCCATACAATGAAACTCTGGGAAAGAGTAGTCGAAGCTAGACTAAGAGCAGAAGTGAACATTTGTGAGCAGCAGTATGCCTTCATGCCAAAAAAAGAGTACGACAGAAGCCGTGTTTGCTTTAAGAATGCTGATAGAGAAGTACAGAGAAGGTCAGAAGGAATTGCATTGTGTCTTTGTAGATCTGGAGAAAGCGTACGACAGGGTGCCCAGGGAAGAGCTGTGGTATTGCATGAGGAGACATGCAAGACATGTATCATGACTGTAAGACAGTTGTGAGGTGCGCCGTCGGTGTGACTGAGGAATTCAAGGTGGAGGTGGGATTCCACCAGGGGTCAGCTCTGAGCCCCTTCTTATTTGCTATGGTGATGGACAGGCTGACAGACAATGTTAGACAAGAATCTCCTAGGACCATGATGTTTGTAGATGGCATTGTGATCTGTCGCGAGAACAGGGAACAGGTGGCGGAGAAACTTGAGATGTGGAGATATGCCCTGGAAAGGAGAGGAATGAACATCAGTCGCAGCAAGACAGAATATATGTGTGTGAATGAGACGGATCCAAGAGTGATGCTACAAAGAGAAGAGATAAAGAAGGTGGAGGATTTTAAGTCCTTGGGGTCGACTGTCCAGAGTAATGGAGAGTGTGGAAAAGAGGTGAAGAAGCGTGTCCAGGATGGCTGGTGCGGCTGGAGAAAAATATCAGGTGTGATGTGTGATAGAAGGGTTTCAGATAGGATGAAAGGGAAAGTGTATAAAACAGTGGTGAGACCAGCCATGATGTTTGGACAGGAGACAGTGCCACTGACGAAAAGACAGGAAGCAGAGATGGAGGTAGCAGAGCTGAAGATGTTGAGGTTTTCTTTGGGAGTGACAGGGTGCCCAGGGAAGAGCTGTGGTATTGCATGAGGAGCCATCCAGGTTGGATAGGGCCAGGAATGAGTACATTAGAGGGACAACTCATATTAGAGGCTTTGGAGAGAAAGTCAGAGAGGCTAGACTGAGATCGTTTGGACATGTCCAGAGGAGAGAGTGACTATATCGGGAGAAGGATGCTGAGCCTTGAACTGCCAGGCAGGAGACCGAGAGGAAGACCGAAGAGGAGGTTTATGGATGTGGGCAAAGAGGATATGAAGGGAGCTGGTGTGAGAGAAGAGGATGCACAAAACCGGGATAGATGGAGGACATTGATTCGCTGTGGCGACCCCTGGAGGGAAAAGCCGAAAGGAAAAGAAGAAGGAGTTACATTTTGCAAGCATTGGGACTGAAACGGTGACCTTCCAGCTTCATAGTTAAAGTGCGCATATGGAGCTACAAGGAAAAATCATGAGAGGGTGAGTTTGATTGAGATCTTTGGTAGTAAGTAATACTCTCTCAGTATCCGAACTGCCCTATCCTAAGTAGGGCCGTAGGGGGTGCTGGAGCCTATCCCAGCTGATCTGCGCAGTAGGCAGGAGGGACACCCTGAACCGGTTGCCAGGCAATCGCAGGGCACACAAAAACGCTCACAATCACACTCATTTTGGAGTCTTCAATCAGCCTTGCATGTTTTCAGAATGTGGGAGGAAACCTGAGGACCCATAGAAAACCCATGCAAGCATGGGGAGAACATACAAACTTCACACAGGGAGGCAGAAGCTGGAATTGAACCTGGCACCTCTGCACTGTGAAGTGCATGTACTAACTACTCACCTACCGGGCCTCCCTTTGGTAGTGTCACATGTCATGGAAAAAACGTGAAGCATAGATGATTAAAGGGGAACTCAATTAAAACTTCTTCTTTTCCATTCGGCTTTTCCCTTCAAGGGGTCGCCACAACAAATCAGTGTCCTCCATCTTTAGAGGTTTGATCCGCATGTTTGTTTTGGCCAAGCTTTTATGTCGGATGCCCTTCCTGACACGGCCCTCTGAATGTATCCGGGCTTGGGACCGGCACAAGAAGACATATGTCCCTCTGTGGCTACAGACCAAGCAACTGGCTCAGTAAAAGGCTCCCAAACACAAAACATATTATTTAAATATATTCTATGAATAGTTGAAACAGGTTACTTTAATTCAAGTAACAAATTGTGTTTTAAATTTTTCGTCTTCTTCTTCTTCTTCTTCTTCTTCTTCTTCTTCTTCTTCTTCTTCTTCTTCTTCTTCTTCTTCTTCTTCTTCTTCTTCTTCTTCTTCTTCTTCTTCTTCTTCTTCTCCTTCTTCTTCTTCTTCTTCTTCTTCTTCTTCTTATTATTATTATTATTATTATTATTATTATTATTATTATTGTTGTCATTGTTAAAATGCACACATATAAATCTGTCAAAGGTCAATTTCGCCACTCGTTGCTCATGGAACGATCAATCACATGTCAGCTTGTGAATGTCATATGACCAGCTGAAAACAAGTCAGTCGTGATTGGTCATTGCAGCAGTGGTGCTAACTTGGTAAGGTGGTGTACAGTGTGAACTAGTCACCAACCAATGGCAACCACCATTTACGCTCACATTTAATAATCATAGTCAGTGTAGAGCAGAGGTGTCAAAATGATTTTTGTCATGGCCCACAATGTCGTTAAGGTTTCCTGCAGATTGTTGTTATGACCATGAACCCAAATGCTGTCAATATATGGATAACTCTTGTTGAACTCAGAGATCGTAATGTCTGTTTCCTCATGAAAGATTGCATTTATTTTAAAAGGGGAATTTTGAACAAAAATGCTTGCTGCATCTCAATGTTTTTGAAAGTGGATGACAACATTAAATTGACATATATAATTTGTTTTGTTTGTGTAAGCTCTCAGTCGTACAGGAGTGGTCCATCGATGAGAAGGTTTCTTCAGCCGTCATCTGTACAAATTTGAAGGTTTCGGACGTTTCGCCTCCTATCCAAGAGGCTTCGTCAGCGAACTAAAGTCTGACTGGTCCTATCGGCCCTATTTATATATCCCTAATGTCCAGACATGGCGGCACCGGACACAGCTATGATAGGTCCCTACTCTCAGTCGTTAGTCAGGAATGTAGGAACAATCGGTGGGGCCACAGGGAGTGGTCCTCTGCTCCCCCCAACCTGAGAGTAGGGACTTATCATAGCTGTGTCCGGTGCCGCCATGTCTGGACATTAGGGATATATAAATAGGGCCGATACGACCAGTCAGACTTTAGTTCGCTGACGAAGCCTCTTGGATAGGAGGTGAAACGTCCGAAACCTTCAAATTTGTACAGATGACGGCTGAAGAAACCTTCTCATCCATAATTTGTTTTGGTGGGCCACATAAAATGTCATGCTGAAATGTTTTGAAATGGGGCCCGTGTCTTGAGTGTGACACCTGTGATTTCCAAAAGCAGCATGATTACAGTACTGTTCGGAAACTCAGGATGTTGAGTTTTGTTCAAGCAAAAGATACTGATTTCTAACGTAGGCTGGCTGCGTCTTAAAAGGAATGGGAGGGGAGCCTGCATTGCCTCGGAAAACAGTCACAGTGTAGCAGAGTGAGTGCAACTGACTTGCCGTTGTGCAATGTGGTGAGGTCGCAAATTATATTCTGTACATCGGAGGTGTCAAAGTATTTTTTGTCACAGGCCACGTTAATTAAATGTCTTCATCATATTACAATGATCTGTATGTATGTGTATAGATATAAAAAATCCAAGATGTTTATCATGGCCAGGGTCATGGGCATGATGAAGCCTATACTGTACTTACTGTTTTGTGCAGTGGTGGTGGTGTTATCTGCTGAACTGGTTGCCAGTCAATTCGGGGGCACCCACAGACGTGCAGGTTTTAGAAATATGGGAGCAAACCAGAGTCCCCTGTGATTACACATGTTATGGCTTCAAATAAACGTTTGCGAATTTGAACAAACGTTTTCACATTTTGATTAAACGAGTTGTAGACTCTAACGTTACGGTTTGGCAAATTGGTCCAACTCAAGTGTTGTCGTGGACAACTCCGAAGTCAAGCTTCCGGCTGGCCGCCGGTTCGATTTGAGAGCACCGCAGATGAATGTGCGAAATGTTTTTTTAACACGTACACATACTCACGTTTAGGTTTGTTTTCCTTTCTGTGCAATAATTTCTACTTGAAAATGTGTGTTTATACATGCAGCGAAGTAGAATTTTAAAGCAGTTAATTAGCGAATGGACGAGACGTAATTCTGTCAGCAACGAAAACGTATGTCACGTTTAACGTGAACCTTTTTAGGGTCCATTTTTGTATGCGTCGACACATGACGACTATTTGTTGTTGTCGATATTACATCACACAAGAGTAAACTGTCACCCTTTGCCAGCAGCACCAAGGCGTCACTTTAGTCGCTGGGAAAACGCATCAGCATTGCTAAACGAGTGTGTGAGTAAATTCATTAATTTTCCAATATTTATGCCTGGCTTTCCCGAATATATAATAAACTGACGTGATTTATGAGAACATTCGATCATTCTTCCCGATTGCCTGATTTTTTTTAATGCACGCATAGTGATTATCACGTACCTCGATTCGTTGGTTTTACACGCGAACGCGATATCACCTGGTAAATGTGTGAGCGTACATAGCAGTTCGTTAGTTTTCTGCTCTGCTGCGTTCATGGAACATGTCAACGATTATTGATTAGTTGTGTATTGGCATTATTTCAACCGACAATAACTATGCTTGTGTATGCCAATCTTGGTAGTTTCAGCATTTGATTGTTGCCTTTTGGAAACAGAGTAGGAAACCAATTTTGTCATTGCACATAAAATAAACAACAGCACTCATTTACATATTCCATTAAGTTTGAATGGGAAATTTCTACACATTTCAGCATGACAGTGAAAGATGAAATAATATATGCTTTCTTTAGGCAAGTCAACAAAAGGCAAGCAATCTCACCTTAGTCATGGGCCGAGGCCCGATGCAATACAGTTGTGTATATTTCTTCCATAGTCCATTTAGCACAGCAACAGTTTTAGCCCCAAATTTTACCAAGCAAACCAACAATCGCAAAGCACCCCACGAAACAAAAACACAGAAATAACGATCATCGTGTCACAATGAACACATAATGTACGGAAAGCCATGATTTATTTTGTTGTAATGCAAATGAACTGCAACATGATGGACAGTTTTGCCCTCCCTTCTGTGAACCAAAGGGATAGCATTTAAACTCTCTTCCTTTCACCCGCAATTAATTATTCATTTTCTGACTAATGAAATGGCACAATTTCAAGGTACACCAGACACGCAAAAATGTTCGGAAAGTTAGAAATGCATTTCAATCCCAGAATAATATATATTGTACGTATGCCTCTTTTTACTATGGAACTGTCGACGCACACGCACACATGTACGCGCGTAAACACATTATGTTATGCCAGTGTTTGAAATAACGTCTGTCCGGATGACCGAGGCGTGTAACTTTTACGTCAGGCGTACAACTTCCAGAACCTCTCTGCCCGGGTGGCCGACACCGTTTTTCCAGGAAAAAAAAAAAAAAAAATATTGTTTTTTTTTTAAATCAAACGTTTTGAGGGGCATTACAATATGCACCTAAAAGCTAGCCACCACTCATTTGACGACAATGAGGTTAAAATCTTACCGAAAGAAAATAGATGGTTTGAAAGGGGAGTAAAATAATCTATTTTTATAAAAGAGCAAAACCCTTCACTAAATCGCCATGGTGGTGTGAGGTTTAATTTGGATTGTGCTTACAATACACTTCTGAGACTGTTACCACATAGGCTTAGTTATTGTAATGGGGTAATACCAGATCAAGTGAGGCAATCAGGCCAGTCGTACATCATAATCAGTCAGGACAATAGAACTAATTAGTGTAGCCTCAGGAAATCGTCCTATGCTCCCCCCAACCTTAAAGCAGGTACCTTTCATAGCAGAGGTCTGGCACCTCCACTTCTGGACAGTATATATAAGGCCAGAGCTACCAGCAAAAAAATTAGTTCCCTGACAGAGCCTCTTGGATGAGAATCGAAATGTCCGACACCTTCAAAGTACAGATGATGGCTGAAGAAACCTTTTCATCGATGGACCATTCCCATACAACTGAGAGCTTACACATACAATTGTGACCAATAACAGAAATCGATTTTCAATATTTCCTTATGGTTCCAACAGCAGGTTCATCATTACTGCTGGAAAAACAAATGAGTTCTTTTTTCAAAATAAAAGAATTGTGTTAGAATCGGAAACCTACACCACTTCCAAATGCAGAAGATGTAGGAAGACATAATTTAAAACTCCATTTAAGATGTTTCCAAATGCAGCAGTTATGAAGTGAGGCCAAATAATTTCCTGGAGAAAAAAACACATTCTTATCAATGAACTTGTCAAAAGTTACTAACATGTGCGTTATTAACTTTCATATCAGTGATTTATTGCGACAGGACACCTGGTTCAGAAGATATCTTCCCAGCAACTGGTAAATGCCATCTGAAGGGGGAATACATGTAGACAACAGATTTAAGCCATGGCTGTCAATTTTATTTCCTTGGGGGTTGAGGGATGATAACTTCTCACCCAAATTGTCTCATACAGTGAGACCTCAACTTACGAACTTAATTGGTTCCCAGACAGAGTGTGTAAGGCGAAAAGTGTGTATCTAAAAAAAAAAAAAAAAAAATCGAATAGGAAACCATTAAAATGGGAATAATCCGTTCCCGGGTTTCCATAAAATATACTTTTCAACTAAATAAGCCTTAAAACTACACACAACATACCTTATTCTATGTATAATAAATGTGCTATTGTATTGTAATGAAAGAAATACACTGCATTGTATCATAATGTCACTTTATTTACATTTGTGATGGTCATTTATGGCTTGATGGAATGGCGTTGGAGGTGGAAGGTCAAAGGTTGCTGTTTGGAAAGAGAGGCGCATTACATGACGACTGTAATTAAAGAAATAAACTGCTGTAAAATAAAGTTGTATTTACCTTTTTGATGGTCGTTGATGGCTTATGGAAGGAGAGTCACCTTCCATAAGGACTGTTGGTAACTTAACCTCTGGTGCTGTTCGGTCGTGTGCTTCCGCCGAAGATCACTCCGCCAGCCGTGGTGGGTGTGTATTATGAAAATAGTGCTTATTATAAGGTTTAATTTTCATAAATTTGATGTTTGTAAGACAAAAAGTTTGTAAATTGTGGTGTTTGTAAATTGAGGTCTCACTGTATTTCATAAACAAAGCAAACTGATGACTAATTGTAGTTTTTGTTGAAATATTCAATTTATATGAAGACATATCCGTCACAAAAATGCTTTCAATATTCAAAAGGTTTAACAAGTGAAGACCTTTTGCAATTTTGGTATTTTAGCAAGTTTACTTTGGTGGGCCACATAAAATGAGCTGGCTGGCTGACACCTGTGACATAAGCATATTGATTATACAAAGAACTCATGAACAATGAGACAAATGTGAATTCACGGGTAGAACAGGCACGAAGGTCGTCACATAAAGTTGTGACAGACTATGAATAGACTAATAAAAATAAAATAGCCATGAGAAATTGTGCAATGGGTTTGTGTAACCTTTACAATACATGGAATACATCAAAAGCGTTATAATATTAAATTAACTCGTAGGGCGGTAACGCTAATGGAAGGTACTATCTGGCTATCAAAATTCTCAGTGGTATGAATAAGGCATGTGACGCTATCAAACGCCGACATTGAAATGCATTGCATGTTCGTCCGTCTGACAAGTAGAACACTGCCCTCTGCTGTCAGCTTTGGCTCAGTCCAAAAAATTGTGGGCGCTTTAGCCCTCTAAAAGGGACATTATGATGACACCTTACAATCATTCGCGCTCACACTCACACCTAGGGCCAATTGGGAGTGCTCCTTGCATGTTTTTGGAATGAGGGTGGAAACCGGAGGAGCCGGAGAAAACCCACGCTGGTACAACACGCAAACGCCACAAGGTAGCCCGGAGTAGGAATTGAACCCTGGACCTCTGCACTGTGGGGTTGACATTCTAACCACTTGGCTCATGGGTTGCCGTCTTTTCCAATTATGTTTATAAAATTCCTCCCAAAAATGTGTTAAGACATCGAGGTCACCAGTCCAGACCTCTGGATGTGTATGAAAGTCTGAGAAATGTCATTGCTCGGCTGAACATGTGGTACGCATGTGACAGAGAATAGACAGAGTAGTTATCATGTTTAAAAGTTTTGTCCTGTTATATGCTGTGAGGTTAATAATTTTGTTATCATTCACCCAAAGCAGTTGTGCGTGTTCATTTCATAGAGATCGGAAGAAAACCAAAAGTCAGAAGTGTCATCCAAAATTGTATTTGCCCTAACAGTTTTCTAAGCAGATCTGGGTTCAACCAGCCCAATTAATGGAAGAACAAAGAAACAGGGAGACACAGCACTTTTATAAGTCCTGTGTGTATTCCTGCACCCCCATGGGGCAGGGGGGACAATATAACATAAACAGAAAGCAAAGTTGTCGTCTTCAGATTGGTGTCCACGCCTCAGTACTTTTCCAGGGAGTCTCAGCAAAGGCTGGGGGTTTCCTTATCACCCAAAGTTATGTGACCTCAGGTCTAGGCAGAGAACAGAGCATGTCTGTGCAACAATGCTCCACTCCGAATGAATGCTCTAAACAATTTAAATGTTATGTAAAATATCATCAGCTAAATTATAAAATGGTAAATGTAAAACCTAAATAAAATATAATGGTATAGGTAAACGATAAATATCCCTTTCATGCTTAGTTGGCCGAACATGTATGATTACAATACAATGTGCACTTTGACAAGAGCAAACTGTCATCCTCGGGTAATAAATCGAGCCGTGGGCAGAAAGGAGTATTTGTTGATACCCAACCCAGAGCGGAAGGGAGTACTTTGTACGCTCTTGTACGAGAAGAGCTCAGTGGCCAGGTTACAAATCTATCCGTTCATGGAAAGGCCACCCATTAAGATGGCTATTGTTGGAGGAGAGCGGCCTTCTTTCCTCCGTATGTTCGCTAATATTGGATGATGAGGATGTTGGTAATCCAAATAAAGGCTGGAGTGCAAACAAACCCTTTGAAGGTACTGTTCGCAGAATATTCCGGACACACGGGATTTACAGACAATGGCTGCATGATCACAAATGGGTCCACATCATCAGAATCAGAATCAGAATCAGAATCATCTTTATTGCCAAGTATGTAGAACACACAAGGAATTTGTTTCCGGTAGAACATGCTGCACTACACTGTAAAACCCAACAAGTTGAAAGTACTCGAAATTTTTATGGCAACTGATTACGTCAAATTTTTTGAGTACAGTTTACTCAAAACTTTTGAGTAAACTGTACTCAAAATTTTTGAGTAGTGGAAATAAATGTTATTAGTTTGACTGAACTTAAATGTTATGAGTTTGTTTGGACATAAATGTTATGAGTTTGATTGAACTTAAAAGATGTACTTTCAGTTTACTCTAATGTTTTCTTGTTATCTTAATTTTTAAGTTAAAATTAGGTTTAATATTTAAGTGTAACCAACTCAAATTTATAATGTTACATGAAAAAATATATGGATACTGTCTTTACATTTGCCTTCTATGTCTAAAAACAAAAACCCGCCTCACGTCTGTTTTAGTGCACATTTTTTATTAAGGTTTAAAACAACCTTTGATAAAACATTCATGATAACCGTATCAAATGCACAGCATGTCCACGTACCAACAACAACAAATAAACCCCTGAGCAGTTCTTTTTTTAGTAATTAACACAACATCGTGATAAAGATGTGAAATAAACACAACAAAACAAAACAGAAAAAACGTCTGTGTAAGCTCTCAGTCGTACAGGAGTGGTCCATCGATGAGAAGGTTTCTTCAGCCGTCATCTGTACAACAGAAAAAACAACAAATTATACTCGGCTGTTCTGACAAGCATATACTTGGATAAATACAAGAGAATACATTTCAATGTACTCGTTATAAGGTGCAAATCAAAGTAAAACTTACTAAAAACAAACAGTATTCATGAAATGAAAAAAGACATTTTGGTGAAATCCAGGTTTACACATCAAATTATGAATAGAAAATCAGTCACAAACCGTACATCAATGTTTAGGTATACAAAGCAGAGAAAACTATGAAATTACTTATCCAGTATTGATTTGTTCCGTAATATTGGAGGCACTGGTGCCTTCAATATTGCGGAACGAAGCATTTTTCAAACTTAGCAGGCGTGGTTTGAGTGGTCTGTTATCATCAAGACACAGCAGTATTTTCTGAATGAAGGTGAATGTGTGGATTAATTTTTTTTGGGAGAATCTCAATGCAGTGCATACATTAAACCAAACAAGAGGAGGTGTGTATCAGCCAACCTGGGGAGACATCTCACAATAATGCCATCTTCTATCACCAGAAATGCTGTTGGGGTTAAACAAGATGGCGCTAGTTGTCAGCTGTCACGGAGAGAAGTGCGACAGGAATGTTTTCAATGTCTGGATCCTCCTCCCACTGCAAAATACATCAATAGAGATTTGTGTTAAGTCAGCCAATACATACATTGCATGTTTTGAAGAACTGCGAGTCATCTTCTCGTAGGTATGCATGGAGGGGAGACGCCGAGACGTGGGTGCTGGCCATCCGGGAGTCTCGACCAGAGCTGTGCACCTCCTACCAGGACTTCGTGGCCGAGATACGCCGGGTATTCCACCATCCGGTCACGGAGGTCGAGGTGGAAGGAAGACTCCTCAACTGCATCCAGGGGTCCCGCTCGGCTGCAGAGTACTCCGTCGCCTTCCAAAATCAGGCCGCTGGCAGCGGCTACACCGACCGAGCGTTGAGGGGGGTGTTTCGTCGCGGTCTCAAAGACGAACTGGCAACACGCGACTCTGGCACCACCTTCGACGACTTGGTCGACATTGTCATCGGCCTAGATCACCGCCTCCGGGAGCGACAGAGGGAGCTGAGCGGTCGGCGGCCCGACGAGCCACGAAGCCGGTCGAGGACAACCAACCCCAGCAGCGACCGCGTGCGACGTCGAGAGGGTTCCCCTGAACCAATGCTGATTGGTGGGGGGATCGACCGCATCGATCCCGGGGCTCGCCGCACCCAAGGCCCCCAACCAAAGACCTCCGGCACCTGTAAATCCCAGTCGACGAAGCGACCACGGCGACCGCGGGAGGCAAAACCCCCTACCCCCGTAACGCGATTGGAGCTGGAAAGTGAATTAACTGGGCCTTCCAGCTCCCAAACCGTGCGGGCACGCGTGGACTCGGGGGCCGACGGGTGCATTATCGATCCCGAGTTGGCGGACTCATTGGGCTGCCAGCTTATCGACCTCCTTCCCCCCAAGGAGATCGTAGACCTGGACGGAGGACTGTTAGCACGAGTCACGCACGTCATGGCCCCGCTTAAACTCCGGGTAGCGGGGAACCACGTTGAGCACCGCCAATTTTTAGTCATGCCCTCCCGGAATGCGCCGTTGGTATTGGGTCTCCCCTGGCTCAATACCCACGACCCATCCATCTCCTGGGAGGGTCCCACCATTCAGGGCTGGAGCCCCTACTGCTACTGCCAACTGCCTACGGTCGGCTACGGCAGGGCGAGATCCCTCCCGCGTTGGCCCGCCCGAGGCCATCTGCCTCAATGCTACCATGACCTGCGGGAGGTGTTCAGCAAAGACAACGCCCAATCCCTGCCACCCCACCGACCGTATGACTGTGCCATCGACTTGCAGCCAGGGGCTCCACTACCGGACTCCAGACTTTTTCACATTTCACAACCTGAGCACTTACATAGACTCCTCCCTTGCGGCGGGACTCATCCGGCCGTCACGGTCTCCGTTGGGCGCAGGGTTCTTCTTTATTGACAAGAAGGACGGAACCCTGCGTCCGTGTGTCGACTACCGGAGTCTGAACGACATCACCATCCGAAACAAATACCCCCTCCCCCTCATGGACTCAGCCTTCACGCCCCTTCATTCCGCTACCATTTTTTTCCAAATTAGACCTCCGCAGTGCGTACCACTTGGTCCGCATCTGGGATAGGGATGAATGGAAAACTGCATTTACAACACAGTTAGGACATTTTGAGTATCTGGTGATGCCGTTCGAACTCACGAACGCTCCCGCCGTATTCCAGAATTTGATCAATGATGTGCTCAGGGACTTCCTCAATGTTTTTGTTTTCGTTTATCTGGATGATATTCTTATTTTTTCTCGTTCTGCAGAGGAGCACCGGCAACATGTCCGACAGGTCCTGGCGCAGCTCCTGCAAAACCGGCTGTACGTGAAGGCAGAGAAGTGCGAGTTCCATGTCCGCTCTCTGTCCTTCCTAGGGTTCGTCATGGAGCAGGGGCAGCTCAGGGCCGACCCCACTAAGACTAAAGCGGTGGTGGAATGGCCGATCCCGAAGACGCGCAAACAGCTCCAGCGGTTTTTGGGGTTTACCAACTTCTACCGCCGCTTCATTCGCGGGTATAGTCAAAAGGCACTCCCCCTCACTAATCTCACGTCCTCCAAGATTCCCTTCAGGTGGACGCCCGACGCTGAGGGGGCATTCAACCGCCTCCGTCTTGCCTTCACCAATCCGCCTGTTCTGCGTCATCCCGACCCGGATCTCCCGTTCACGGTCGAGGTTGACGCATCGGAGTCCGGAGTAGGGGCCGTCCTGTCCCAGCGCTCTTCCACAGACCAGAAGCTACGCCCATGCGCCTTCTTCTCCCGTCGGCTCAGCCCCGCCGAGGCCAACTATGACGTCGGCAACCGGGAACTGCTGGTGGTCGTCCTGGCCCTGCAGGAATGGAGACACTGGCTTGAGGGAGCGAAACACCCCTTCACCATCTACACGGACCATAAAAACCTGGCGGCCATCCGGTCGGCCAAGAGACTAAACTCTAGACAGGCCCGATGGTCATTCTTCCTCACCCGGTTTAACTTTTCTCTCACCTACTGCCCAGGGTCACAGAACACCAAGCCCGATGCCCTATCCCGCATCCATGAGCCGGCAGAAAGGGAGGAGACCACCACCAACATCCTGCCGGCCCAACGCATCCTGGGTGCCCTGAGGTGGGAGGTTGAGAGAAAAGTACAGCAAGCCCAGGGGACGACCCCCATCCCCAGGGGCTGTCCTAAGGATCGCCTGTTCGTCCCCCCCCTCTTCGCACGGAGGTGCTCGTCTGGGGGCACACCTCCAAGATAGCTTGTCACCCGGGGGTCAACAGGACGATCCAACTCATCGCCCAACGGTTCTGGTGGCCGGGGTTCCGGAGGGACATCACCCTCTTCGTGAAGGCCTGCCCGACCTGTGCCTGTGGGAAAGCCTCCCATCAGCCCCCGGCAGGACTCCTCCGGCCGCTACCGGTACCGTCCAGACCCTGGTCCCACATCTCCGTCGACTTCGTGACAGGCCTCCCCCCCTCCCGTGGCAAGACGGTCGTCCTTCCGTTGTGGACCGATTCTCCAAGTCGGCCCTCTTCGTCCCGTTAACCAGGTTGCCGTCCGCCATCGAAATGGCTCAACTCCTGGTTAACCACGTCATCCGTCTCCACGGGATTCCGACGGACATCGTGTCGGACCGGGGACCGCAGTTCGTGTCAAAGGTATGGAAATGTTTCTGTCGGTCCCTAGGGGCGTCGGCGAGCCTGTCGTCTGGATACCATCCCCAGACCAACGGACAGACGGAGAGGAAGAACCAGGACCTGGAGGCGGCCCTCCGGTGCGTGTGCCTCCACAACCCGGCATCGTGGGCCCTGCACCTACCCTGGGTGGAGTACGCCCACAACTCTCTGGTCTCCGCAGCCACAGGTCGGTCCCCATTTATGTCCGCCTGTGGCTATCAGTCGCCCTTGTTTCCCACACAGGAGGGCCAGGTGGAGGTCCCGTCTATTGAACATCACCTCAGACGAGCCCACCAAGTCTGGAAGAGGACCAGGGACGCCCTAACACGCACCGCATCACGGAACCAGCGGGTGGCGGACCGTCATCGGAGACAAGCAACCAGGTCGGGCAGGAGGTGTGGCTGTCCACAAGGGACCTTCGGCTGGCAGGGTCTTCAGCCAAGCTGGGCCCACGCTTTACGGGTCCCTTGCCCATCGAGGCCATCCTCAGCCCGGTCTCGGTGAGGCTCCGGCTGCCACCCACCATGAGGATCCACCCCGTTTTTCACGTTTCCCTCCGCAAGCCAGTGGAAACCAGCTCCTTAGCCCCCACACCCACCCCCCACCTTTCCCCCGGATGTTGGCCGACGGACCGGTCTTCACAGTGCGGGAGATACTGGACTCCAGGCGCATGGGCAGAGGAGTGCAGTACCTGGTCGACTGGGAGGGCTATGGACCGGAGGAACGACAGTGGGTCCCACGTGCCTGGATCCTCGACCCATCTCTCATCCGGGCGTTCCATGCGGCTCACCCTTCCAAACCTGGTGGGCCGCCAAGAGGCGTCCGTTGAGGGGGGGGCACTGTGACATCTCGTCGCCGTCCTGGGCGCGCCCCGCCCCTCCTCTCACCTCCTCCGCTGCTCCCTGGAGACGGCCCCTCCCATCATCACGCACCTGGGTTCCCACAGCTGTTTGTCATTCCCTTGATTGTGCCTTCTGACTATATCTACCGATCGCGCAATACAGTCTCCGTCGGAGTATTCAGAAAGCTACCCTCGCGACTTCCCTTCTGTCAGGTCTGCATTCTTTTTCCCTCACTCATCGCCATTGGTTTTGTTTGTTGCACATGTTCACAGTAAAGACTTTTCTTGGTTCACAAGTATCTGTCTCGCCGTGTACTTTGGATCCGAATCCCCGCTTTCCCTCGTCTCTTGAGTCCTGCCTCCAAGCCTCAAGAGATGCAACACATTTGACTATTATTCTCGAACCTTCGCGGACACAAACATAACTCGCAACACCCCGTGATAGATATTACTCCACCACCGCCCAAACAAACCTTCGCGGTACAATTCTCTTAATAACCCTGCTGTGTCTTTCAACAAACAAGAGACGTTTAAGAAAAATTCCTACTTACCACAGAAGAGCTTGTAACATTAGGGTGGTGGATGATGTCGTCAGTCGCAAGCACCACAAACTAGCAGCTTTGCTCGCAGCAAAGGCGGCAAGAGCCCCAAACGGATATTTCAAAATATTCCTTTCCTGTGGAGCGACTACAGCATTGACACACCGGGTCCTTGTAATATACATATATAGTATATTAAATACGATTGTTTGTCTTTCCACCCTAATTTAAAATAAATAATCCGTCGGTCTCTGCCAGATTCAGCCGTTGAGATGTTCAACTCAAATGGCGTCCAATGAGAGCGCGCAGTGACGTCATCACGCAGTTTCCTGCCGTGAACTCAAAATGTTTGAGTGAACGATTGCCATGAACTCAAAAGTATTGATCTACTGCAAATTAAAAACGCAGGACTCATTCAAAAACTCAAAACGTTTGAG
Source organism: Hippocampus bargibanti (assembly GCF_051943395.1). Lineage (NCBI taxonomy): Eukaryota > Metazoa > Chordata > Actinopteri > Syngnathiformes > Syngnathidae > Hippocampus > Hippocampus bargibanti. The sequence continues at coordinate 6,205,847 of NC_142743.1, read as the reverse complement.
TTTTTGAAACAAAAAATCGGCTTTTGAGTTGACTGACCTCAATGACTTTGAGTCAGTAGTACTGTTCGGGTTTACAGTGTAGTATCGTCGTCAAAAAAACTGCTAAGTGGCACTATACAGTTCCATTTTGGCTACTGTTGAAAGAGTTCAAAGAGTTAATGGCTTGGGGGAAGAAGCTGTTTAAATGTCTGCTGGATTTGGTGCGCATGGAACGGTAGCGCCTGCCTGAGGGAAGTAGCTGGAAATCATGGACACACAACATTTATTTCATCAGAAGGGCGATATCAAGACTATGGCGCATTCTTCCAAAACAATTCCGAGCTTTTGTCAATCTGTCTCCACAAAGTCTCCAGTAAGCAGTGTATCAGGGTTAACAGATGGCTCCAAGAATGAACTTGGTTCACTCTGCGTATCAGGAGGGTATACAGGCTTGAGTAAATGTGGCGTAAGACACACATCATGACATTATTGAAGACACACATCATGACATTATTTATGATGTACATCAACGCACATCATTACATATCTTGAGAAAAGCAAAATAGTAAGGCAGAGGTTTAACGAAACAAACTATAATGAGCAATATTCCTTCATTATGTTCTGTTGGTTTATGTATTTTGCTGCTTCGGACGTTCAGGGGTGTGGTATTCAAATCAAGAAGACTGTGTTTGACCAATGTATCACTTACATTTGCATATTATCTCAATAAATAGCTTGGTAGAGGGCTGCAGACGTTGGGCGTCGGTCATGAATGGCTGCGTCCCCTACCGGCAGTAAAATGCAATCTTCCTGTGTTGAAGCCTTTGTTCACAGTGTCCGAACAAACTTCTCTGACAGCATGTCTGCCTTCCAGCTGGATGGTTTGGGGTTGCTTGATCAGACCTCTGTCTGGGACTGTCATATGCATAGTCTAGGTTCCTCCCCACAGCTCATAAACTTTCATGTGAGGGTTAAATACAATTTTCAAATTACCCATGGGTGTCAATTTGGTGATTTCTCGATACGGTATGTGTGTTGTATTTTGGGCCAAAATAGGCTGTGACGGGATCCAGCTCATTGTGACATTGTTCTTGTGCTGTGCGGAATATTACCTGCTCAATTCAGGGCTTTTATTTATTATCTGTTCCGTCCTGGGCTGCTCGCTGGACTCTCTGGAGGGGGTGAACAACAGACGGATGCTAGCTAAACTAAAAGTTATGATGGACAGCCCCTCCCACCCCCACCTGCTCACCCTGACAGCACTGGGTAGCTCCTCAGCAAGAGACTGTTACACCCGCGTTGCAAGAAGGAGAGGTACCGCGACACTTTCCTACCGACTGCTAATTGAAAAAAAAACCTGGACTCTTGTATTGTAAATAGCACAGCCCCCTTATGTTGATGCAATACAGTTATATATGTATCAATATGTTTTTCTTATACTTGCACTACGTACAGTTTTTTTTTTCTTTTACAGACACATATGAAGATCTCAGTTACATGTCCGTCCATCAAAAGCGCAAGTGTCAAACTCAAGGCCCGTGCGCAAAAGCTAATCAAGGTGACAATTTTCATGAGGTTGCTAAAATCTGTAGCAAAATTTTAAAAATGTCCAAGTCAGTGACATGTTGGAAGCATTTTCAAACCCCACATCAGTTACTTCAACAATCATTGAAAACATTAATCTTGACTTGTTTGTGTCCTGATGGCCCTTTAAAGCAGTGTTTTTCAACCAGTGTGCCGCGGGACACCACTGTGCTATTGTCAGGTGTGCCGCGGGAAATTATCCGATTTGTGTGCCTATGCAGTCTAGCGCCTGGCAGAGTAATCATGTAGTACTCTTCCATACCAGCAGGTGGCAATAGCGGGTAGTTGTGCGTCACTAATTCGCTTTGAGACAAGCGAATTAGTGACACATTGATAGCGCGGCAAGTGTAGATTGTGGCTCGCTGGATGACGGTGAAAGTGATGGAGAGGTTTTTGAAGAGGAAAAATGCTGACTCAGAAGTGGACCCTGGACAAAACCCGGACCCAAATGAAGGACCTAGTATGGATGGAGGTAAAAAAAAAGCAAAGACAGTGATGTCGAGCAGTTTCTGGCGCGAGGCAATCCAACGAAAGCTATGTTTCATTTGTATTTACTTTTACCGGAGATGCAGCGGCACGACTCCATTGTGCTTGGTCTGTGGTGAAAAACGAAACACCCCTCAGTCCAAAATAAAAATGTGGAATACTGTGTTCGCCTGCGTGAACAAACGGGGAAACAGGAAATTTTCATGAGAAAAACCACAAAAGTAAACGAGAGAGCCCTTAAAGCAGGGGTCACCAACCTTTTTGAAACCAAGAGCTACTTCTTGGGAATTATTAATGCGAAGGGCTACCAGTTTGATACATACTTAAATAAATTGCCAGAAATAGCCAATTTGCTCAATTTACCTTCAAATCTATGTTATTATTAATAATTAGTGATATTTCTCTATGTGAAGAAACTGATCATGTTAAATGATTTCTCACAATAAATATATAAAGAGATTAAAATCAATATGCAGCACTTTATATTTTTTTTAAGCGAAACTTTTTCAAATGATCACTTTTGTAGGAAAAGGAAAAGTCTCATTTTAACTAACCACTTACATTTTTTGACAAATCATGCACTACTTTGGGAAGGACGCCCCTGGCATGCAAAGTCCATAGCACTTTGGATGAAAACATCATATCCAGTGTTTCTATGAATCAATTAAATACAAAAATACAAGAATAAAAAATTAACAGTCAGATTTTTAAATAATTTATGTCACACTTTGAACTGGACACCAAATCTGTTATCTGTTTCTTTGTCAGTTAGTGGGAAGCCTGGCATTGCATGCTTTTCACCAGTGTGTTGTACTCTGGTGTGTAACTTGACACTGCAACTCTGAGTAAGTCTTGTAGATGTGCATCAGTGAGCCGTGTTCTGTGTTTGTTCTTGCTGAAATTCATGTCAGAAAAGGCTGATTCACAAACACAAGTTGAACCAAACAGGCTTGCAACCTTCATAGCTGCTGTGCATACACCACTGTACTTTTCTGTGTCAATAAAGCACCAAAAAGTTGGTGCAGTCTGATGGGCTTTGAGGGGGAGGTCATTTTGCAGTGTTACAATTTCCATCTCTAGCTGTTCAGCATCCAGGCTGAACATTGCACTTAACTGTTCAGCAATACATGATATGTCCACGTTCATGAAAGGATTAGAAATGAACGACACACATGGCTCAAGCTGATCGAGGTCACAAAACCTGTTCTCAAACTCTTGCCCAACTCTGTTTATGACCTGAGAGTACTTTTCTGCAACTTTGTCAAAGGCCTCAGATGCAGAAGCATTGTCTTTCAGCATCATGTGCACAGAGGGAAAGTGCAGCGCCTTTTTTCTCTGTAAGTGCACAGAGAAAATGTTTATCTTAGCTTTAAATGCATTTAAAGCACTAATCATATCAGTAATGGTTTTACCTTTGCCTTGCAGCTCACAGTTCAAACTGTTCAGTTTCCCAGTAATGTCTGTCAAAAATGCAAGATCAAGTGTCCACTCAGTGTCCTCCAGCAGCGAGGTGTCCTCACCTCTGGACTGCATGAACTCTTTGATTTCAACCAAAAGTGACAAAAAACGAAGCAAAATCCGTCCCCTGCTGAGCCATCATATTTCTGTGTGTAGTAGCAGGTCACCATATTCAGCTGACAGCTCCTCCAAAAGTTCCTTGAATGTTCTGTGCTCTTTAGCTTTGGAGCGGATGCTGTTAATGATCTTTACGACGGGAGTCATTACGTGCTCAAAGCCGATCAGTTTTGCACACAAGGCCTGCTGGTGAATAATGCAGTGGTAATGCAGAAAGTTTGGGAAGTTTGAGTCACCTTTACAGAGAGCGATGAATCCTGTGTGTCGGCCGACCATAGCAGGAGCCCCATCTGTAGTCATTGATACTAGCTTTTCCAGCGGCACCTTTTTCTCCACCAAAAACTCCTTGACCGCATTATAGATGTCAACTCCCCTCGTAGTTGTCTTCAGGGGTAGTATTGTCAGAAGTTCTTCTTTGGTGGAGAAATCATCAAACACCAGCCGGATGAAGACCGTCAGCTGCGCCGTCCTGCTACTGTCCACCGACTCGTCACACTGGATGCTAAACCACCTGCATCTCGCCAGATCCTGGTCGAGCTGGTCTGCCAAGTTCCCAGACATCGCCGAAACTCTTCTTACCATTGTAGTTGCGCCGAGTTGAACATCGGAGAGAGTGGAGAGTACATTGGTTCCATACGTCTCGTCTTTAAGTATAGTTTTAGCAATTAACATCATTGCTTCCTTGACAACCTCCCCGTCTGAAAAAGCTTTCTTTTTCTTTATCAAGAATTCCGTAGCTCTAAACGAGGCTTCTGTTGCTTTTTGGGAGTTTTTAACTGGTCTCGTGAAAAAAGACTGCTGTTTGCGCAACGCTGCTTTTAACTCACGGGATTTTTCCGCTCGTAGTGCGCTGCCCGGTGGGTAGTTAGCATGGTAGCTTTTGTGACACGTTGTGAAATGTCTCTCCACATTGTGCCGCTTTGCCGTCGCCACAGTCGCCCCACAAATAATACACACACAGGATCCTTTCACAGTGGTAAAAAAAAACTCTACCTCCCAGTCATCGTGAAAATGATACGTTTTCTTTCTTTTCTCAGCCATTTTTGAGGTTAACTCCTCTTGTTCTCGCTGCCCCCGCTAGCTCTCCACAAACTCCGCGGTTTACGCATGCCCACATTACTGACCTTTCAACAATACTAGGTCAAAGTTGATTTATATTAAACACTTTTCAAGGCGTTTTTTTATATTGTTGCTTGTCGGTAGTCAAAGCGCGAAAGCGTATGGTTGGAGGAAAAAAACAAACAAACAAACATGGTGTATTATTTAATCATATCTGGGTGAGTCAGACTTGAAATTTTGGATGGAACATATACATAAGGGGAAACAATGTCCACATAACCTAACCAAAGAGAATCACCTTTTGGGGATCACCCCTGCCATACACGATCCGGTGCTTTGACTAATCATTTTGATCTTGATCTAAGATGTTGTGGGTCTGCTAGCCCACTCATTTTTTTAGAAATAAGTGTGGGCATCGGGAATCGAATTCACGCTATCGGATCTCTGAGCTGAGCCTTCTACCATTGAGCCAACAGCCCTGGTTGGAGGAAACCAAAACATAAATAAGATTTTTTTTGTAATTTTTTACTTTTTATTTAATAAATGTGTTTTTTTATAATGTGTTTTAAAGAACAATAGCAAAAAAATGATGCAGCTCACCGGTGTTCGGTGGCATTATTTGAGCTATTTTTAGAACAGGCCTGCGGGCGACTCATGTGGTCCTTAGGGGCGACCTGGTGCCCGCGGGCACCGCGTTGGTGACCCCTGCCTTAAAGCTAGCTACCACGTCGCTGAACTTGTGGCTAAATCAAAAAAGTCCCACACTGTGGCAGAGCAATTGATACCTACAGTTGCCAAGGAGTTCTCCATGCTGGCTAACAAAGATATTTTGACATTGCTCCCATTTTCCACAACATATCTGTGTGAGGTGAGCTCTTCAAGCCTGACTGCAGTAAAAACAAAAGACAGAGAAAGACTGAGAGCTGTGGAGGAAGAGCTTTGTCTGTGTCTTTCATCCATCCCGGCCAGGATATCAGCTCTATGTTCGTCCAAACAGGCCCAGGTTTCACACTGAGTAAATATAAATATGAGAGATTATAAAGTGTTTAGTTAAATCCTATGTTATAATATAACATCATTCTTCAATGTTTAAAAAAAAGCTTATACAGTGGTACCTTGGTTCTCGAACGCCTCACAGTTCGAACAAATCGGTGTTCAAACAAAATATTCGAGATATTCTTGCTTCGGCGTTCGAACATCAATCGGTGTTCGAACGCCAATACGACGCATGAGTGCGTACGCGAGGGTGGGTAGCTGAGTGGCGGACGGGTGTATCGCTCTCTCCGTGACCAACTGTTGTCGCTTGCGGACGTGCTCCGTTTTGCTCTAGCGTTTAATATAGGTGTACGAAGAGTTTTAGCCCCTAATCATGCCTCCAATGAAAGTAAGTGCTGCTTAAAGTGACAAAAGAAAAGTAGTGAGTAGAACTATTGCATTTAAGAGAGAAATAATCGCAAAATATGAAGGGCGTGTGCGAGTGTCTGATCTGGCTAGGGTGTGACTGTGGGAGTGAGAGCAAGTGTCATTGGATAGATGTTTTAACAGAAAAGAACATCCTGTAGCCGCGTCATCCGTAGCTGTCACGTTCCGAGCGAGAGTGACGGCAGCTGACTCGTCGGAACGTAGTGGAATGTTTGGGATCCCAAGGCAAAGACGTATACTACCCAAGCAGGATGTTTATTCACAAATAAAAGAAAACACAGCGAGTAAGAAGGCAGGGAGTGATCCGATCCGCTTACTACGCCAAAAAGCAAATGGCACACGAGGGTGCAAAATTACGCAATGCCGGAAGATGACATAAATGTATGAGACGCAAGGAAAATACCTCGGACCGGATACACTCGTGCATCGAAGGAAGAGTCCAAGTACGGTGGCGCGGTGAGACAATGATCCGGCATTGGTGAGGTGATCGCGAACCGTATAAATGCCCTGTGTCCGTGATGAGAGAATTGACTGCAGGTGGAGAACGGCCGGGAGAGGCAGCCCCCCCCGCTGTCAACTCGCAAGTGGCAGGAGCAAAGAGATGGTTTCGGTGTTCGAAAAAATCGCTTTTCGAACAGGGTCCTGGAACGAATTATGGTCGAGAACCGAGGTATCACTGTATTACCAATATAACATATTGTTATATAAATATTTTTTTAACAATATGTTAGGACCTGTCATATTGTGTTGCACATTATGTGTTTTGTGTATGCTGTGGCTGGTATATTGTTAATTATTAATAATATAATAAAAAATGTGGAAAAAAAGCATACATTAACAGTTTTTACTTTTTTCCCCATATTTTCAGCTGGGGGTGTGCCCCGAGATAATTTCAACGGAAGAAATGTGCCTTGGTGGTTGTCCTTTACGGTAATTATAATGTGGCCCCCAGCAAAAATGACACCATTGATGTAAAGCAAGCTAGCGTATGAAGCGGTGAGGTGATGAGTTTTCAAAGTTGGTCCTTGAGTGCCTCTGACCTTGTTTTTCCTCTCGCTCAGCCGCAACACACCTGAGTCAAATAATGAGGATTGTTCTAATGCTACTTTAGAGCTGACTGAGTAGCTGACCATTTGAACCAGGCGTGTTGCAACCATGAGAGATGAAAAAATGGCAGGACAGTGTCTCCCAGAACATGCCTTGTCTAAAATGTTCAGTGATTGTCAGGAGACACACACACACACACACACACACACACACACACACACACACACACACACACACTGTGATGTCACGAGAGGCTGGGTTCTGGAGGGCAAATACATCCCCCTAAAATGGCTTCACCCAGAGAGAGTTTTGGCCCCATCTGGTGGAAGGAAGCAATTCAAACACCACACCTGTGGCTGATCACGGCTTGATTGGCAGGCAAGGCTTTTAAGGCGGAGAGCCTCTGAGTGTGGGCCCCGGGGGGGAGACAAGCTCTGTTGCTGGGCTCTGTGGAGAAACTGATTGCCGCGTGGAACTCATTGCCAGTTGGGACCACACGACAGGACACTGGATTCGGACCTTGCTAAAGGTGGCTAGGCGACATGAGGAGGACGTCAAGAGGGGTGAGGCCTAGAAACTCATGGACAAGAACTCCGTCTTCAGTTTCACCGCAGAAGAGACTTTATTATGATTTAAATATTGGAAGAGACACTATTCTTGCCTTTGTTACTTGTGAATTCCCCCCTGAAACCCTTTATTAAAACCTTTGTTTGTATACAAACCTGTCGCCCATTGCGCTCCTTGTCCTGTCCCGCTGAGAGCTAGCCTCTCATGACATTACATAAAACACACACACACACACACACACACACACACACACACACACACACACACACACACACACACACACACACACACACACACACACACACACACACACACACACACGCATGGGTTTTGTCCGGGTCCTCCGGTTTTCTTCCCACATTCCAAAAACATGCATTGCAGGATGATCGAACACTCCAAATTGTCCCTGTGTGTGAGCGTGGAAGGCTGTTTGTTACTGTGTGCCCTCTGATTGGCTGGAAACCGATTCAGGGTTTTTGATCGAAGACAGCTGCGATAGGCTCAAGCACTCCAAGTGATCCGAGTGACCATAAAACGGTTCAGAAAATGACTGTAAATCTTTGTAACATTTGTCTGTTCCTTTGCTTGCTTTTTTTGCTACTATCCTTTAGAAGGAATGGATATGAACAAACATTATAAGATACAGTGTCAGGATCTGAAGAGGCTTACTCCCCTTTGTACGCACCAAAAGGTAGTGAACCCTTGACCATGTCTCGCTCGCTGAATGTCTGCAGATCAATCAGCAACTAAGAGCCACTGAATTAACCTAACATGTACATATGTTTTTAGAATGTACGAAGGAACAACATGGAGACTCTCCACCTACTTAGAGTGAGATTGGAAATTCCACCAAGATGTGCTGCCATGGAATGTCATTTGACTCGCCATGTTTCAGGATATACCTATTATCTTCCCACATATCCACCAGCCACCCTGCCCCTCCAAACACATGCACAGCACACACACACGCACACACAAAAGTTTTCTCTCATCATGAGCTGCTGTTTTTTTTCTGCAAGGAACAACTTGCAAAAAATGAAATATGGCGAACAAATATCAACATTTGTTTTTTCAATTGACATTTGTTTTTCGACTGTCATTCCAAGACAATTTTGTAAACATGAAATACACTGTGTCTCATAAATATAGAGCATTCTCGTCTTGTAGTGGCAAACAAATGTTAAGAATGAGGTCATATCACCTCTGCAATTAGGAGATATAGTAAATCTATACAAAGGGTGAAAAGTATCAACTGATGCTTTCGAAAAAGAAGGGGCAGGTGTGGCAAAACGATTACATGTATTCATTCATTATGGTTCATGGTCAATTTACCCAATGTTGCCAGTTTTAAGCAAAACAGGTCCCAGTATGAAAATGCCAGCAAATATTTTCAAATGTCCCACGTTCTGACACTTACAGTATTGCACATTCTCAACTGAAATGTAGGCCATACACCCCGCTCACCCCCATTATTTCAAAAATCAAAGGAACTATAAGGTTAAAACAGACATGGGCAATTGAAATGCATACTGTCTCTGTCGTGCGGTGAGACAGCATGCACGTGGAAAGTTGATAAAAGTTCACTCAGCCAGATGCAGGAAGGGTATTGTGAGTTTTCTTTATTTGAAGTTGATATCAGTTTTCGGCAGACCCCAGGTAACACTACTCTCCAGGTTGTCCTTTGTCCCTCTTCTTCCTCCTCGAAGTGACTGGCTCAGGCTGGCTTTAAAGGTGCTTCACCTGAGCTTCTGGCCAATCAGGTCCCAGCGGCAATTGGCCATTCCCAGGTGGTTGCAATCACCTTCTCAGAGTCAATTAGTGGTCGCCCAACTCAACTGTTTTGGATGGGGAGAAATGTGCACCTTTCTCCCATCCAAAATCCATGAAACACAAAATTATTTAACATTTCTTTTAGCATCATGACATCCTCCATCACACTGATTTATTGGATTGGCTGATTTACTGTATATGTGTCATATTATGCAAATGTATGAAAATTAAACCTTATAATAAGCACTATTTTCATAATACACACCCACCACGGCTGGCGGAGTGATCTTCGGCGGAAGCACACGACCGAACAGCACCAGAGGTTAAGTTACCAACAGTCCTTATGGAAGGTGACTCTCCTTCCATAAGCCATCAATGCCATAAGCCATCAATTTATTTTACGGCACAGTTTATTTCTTTAATTACAGTCGTCATGTAATGCGCCTCTCTTTCCAAACAGCAATTCCCTTTGACCTTCGACCTCCAACGCCAAGTGACTATGATACAATGCAGTGTATTTCTTTCATTACAATACAATATCACATTTATTATACATAGAATAAGGTATGTTGTGTGTAGTTTTAAGACTTATTTAGTTGAAAAGTATATTTTATGGAAACCCGGGAACGGATTATTCCCATTTTAATGGTTTCCTATGGGAATTATTTTTTTGAGATACACACTTTTCGCCTTACACACTCTGTCTGGGAACAAATTAAGTTCGTAAGTTGAGGTCTCACTGTATTAAATACAATAAATTGTCAGGAATTGGAAAGAACCTGTAAGATCTGCAATACTGAGGGAATAAAACAAAAAACAGCATGTATATCAAAAACACCTTTTCCAATCGAGTTAAATATTTGTACAGATAAGACCCCTTTTTCATATCATCGTTTTGTTATCCATTCTATTTGCAATCCCGGGATTGTACGTGTCTTTCATTTGAAAGAATTGAATGAGCAATTGAATGAGCAATTGCACTCCTGACGTCCAGGCTCACAGGGAATGGTCACACAGTCTTCATTTTCGGTCATCATGTATTCTTAACTCGGCTTGCCTTGTTTTTGTTTAAGCCCCACTTACTTGCAGGTTCACACTAAACCCTGCAGCAGCATGTCTTATAAGTCACCATTGTACCAATCATTAGCCCTTTCATCTGTCAATCGTGGAACATTTGAAAAGTACCAAGGTGGTACATTAACATTGTGGCGATTGAATTAATTGACAGGAATGCAATACAAAGTGATTGCTTTCGAATACTTATTAAGATCATTGATCTGATGAGATCACCTTATATCAGAGGTCCCCAACCCCCGGGCCGCAGACCGGTATCGGTCCGTGGGTCATTTGGTACCGTGCCGCGCAGAAAGAATACATTATTTACATAATTTCCGTTTTATTTATTATCTGAGTCCGAACTATGTTTTATTTTGAAAAATGAAAAATTACCAGATACATCCGTCTATGACTCTTGACGCATGTCGGGTGTCATTGTCTCCGATTGTCCCTAGATGGGACCGTCTTGTTGCCGAGAAACAAGCTCAGGGGTCCCACTGATTCAGTTGTAGTGAGTTGTATTTTTCATGCGCTTCGTACTTGTTTTGTGGTGTATCTTATTTTGAAGGCACGTGTAAACAGAACATGGTGACCAATTAGAGCGTTCAGGGGCAGAGACGATGTTACATATGTTGTTGGAGCGATGTTACCAGGACTCTGCTAATAAAGTTGTATAAAAATACACAATGGATTCACATTTCTTATTATATTTAAAATAAATTAAAAAAACAGTTTCCATGCCTGTCGTATCATTTTATTTTGTTGTATTTATCGGCCGGTCCGTGAAAATATTGTCTGAGATTTAACCGGTCAGTGGCGCAAAAAAAGGTTGGAGACCACTACTTTATATGAGAAGCAAGTGACCGCTTATTTGCTCCTCTCGTCTTCTTTTGATGACTGTCACTTAGATACCAATGCAAGATTCATTTCAGCAGTTTGACAAGAATGTGACTGAGAATGATTCCGGCCACGAAGATGACGACCATGACAAGTAAAACCAAGCCACGGCGAAAAATCAGCTGCGAAACTGTGAGAACGTTGCCGACTATTGTGGTTGCAGTTTCATGCGGCTCTGAAATCGGCTGGTCCTCTGCAGCTCCGTCGCACCTGGATGCAAGGGTCATGACTGGAGTCTGGCTGGTCAAATCTGTCGAATTCATGAAGACAACTTTAGAAAACACTGAACAGGCAACAATATCTATGTCAGTTCATACTAGAGCAGGGACAAAATATTCATTTATCACCTTGTAATCTCTCAAAATACAATAATGACACTCAAGAATGACCGAGCGTGTATGTGCAGTTGCAAATGAATGGTAAATTTCACTTTTTAATGACAAATGAACCTTTCGCCTTACGAACATTAAATTCGCGAGAATATAATCTTGCCGGACGAACTAGTTTTTCGGAAACACATGGAGCTAGCGGACTAGTTATCGGCGGAAGAACACCAAACCACACAGGCGAATAGCGCCACTGTGGCTGCCGGACAACTTTTACACAACCCCTTTCTCTGAGTGCATACGTGGCATACGTGGTTTGTAATCAAGGATGCATTTGCTATTATGGATCCTAAAAAGACTCCACCGCAGGACATAAAACAAAATTACGGTCGAGCAGAAGAAGGAGACCATTGAGAAACACGAACGAGGTGTGTGTTTGTGTGACTTAGCGTCCCAGTACTAGTATGCGAATTCGACCATTGCTACCATCCTTTGGATGAAGGAAGCTATTAAAGGAGCCTGTGTTGCTAAGGGTGTTTCTGTGTTGTCGAAGCAATGGTCTCAGCGCATTTTCATGACAATATCTTATTTTGTTTCCCCTTTTGTACTGTCTAGTGTTATCTAATTAGTTCCCTTATTCATTTCGAGTCCAGATTACTTTTTGTGTCATTATTTACTTCACGTTTTGTCGAGTGGAACTTAGCTTCATAGTGCTTTTCTATTGCGCAGTTAATCACAAGACGAAACCCATGCGACTTCACCCATCCCTTCTGCCATACTGTGTTGCAGGTAATAATTGTTTCATTTCGTTTTTATTGAACAATATTTAGTTTCTTGTGTCGTGTTTCATTTGCCCGTGAGTGTCCGTGGCTGGTTGAACTGTGCGCACCGCGTGTTCTGCCGAGTCTCCGCCCATGATGCGTTCAGGGACATCTTGTAAATAACAGTGAACTTGTGTTGTATTCTCTTTTTCTGTAAATAACCACTATACGATCACACGTTGTTAATTCTGTTTTGTTATCTACAATGTTTTGCATTTGAGAACAATCTCGAGGAGATTCAGGTGCAATAGAAGAGGTTGAAAAACGTCTGTTAATTTATGATTTACGAAAAGCGAGGGTATTTTCGCCGAGAAAGCAAGGCAACTTCACTCGGATATCATCAAGAGGCAACCTGGAAGTTCGTCATCCATTGATGATTTCAAGGCGAGCCACGGATGGTTCGAGAACTTTAAGCGTCATACAGGGATTCATAGTGTCATTAGTCATGGTGAGGCAGCCAGTTCTGACGATAAAGCTGCCGAAGCTTACAAGGAATCATTCCTCAAGATGCTGGAAGAAGAAGGCTACGTTTCTCATTAAGTGTTTAATGCTGATGAAACCGACATTTTTTGGAAAAATATGCCTAACCACACTTTCATCACGCAGGATGCCCATCCCTGGGCATAAGCCTATGAAAGGTCGGCTAACCCTTCTTCCTACAGTCCTTATGGAATCTAGGAACAGTAACTCCCTCACTCCAGCCTCCTCCCACTCCATTCCATCATGCCATCAACGACCATCACAAAGGTAAATGAAACGACTTTATTATAAAGTACAGTTTATTACTTTAATTACAATACAATAGCACATTTATTATACATAAAATAAGGTATACTTGTGTCGTTTTAAGGCTTATTTAGTCGAGAATTATTTTTTATAGGGACCTGGGGAACGGATTATTCTCATTATAATGGTTTCCTATGGGAAATTAATGGTTGGAAGACACACGTTTCGCCTTACACACACTTTCTGGAAATCAATTAAGTTCGTTAACTGAGGTATCACTGTATTGACCTGACCCAGTATTATAGGTGCATGGCTGGAAGATGTGTGCTGATTTTCCTCAGGATAGTTGTTGATGATTAAACCAGTGCAACACAATTAAAATAGATGTTTTTTTTAATTCATAAATGTGGTTGAAAAAAAATGCACAATTGTTTTGTAAAAGATATAGTGAGTGACACCTGCGAGTTTGGATTAAAATTGATGAGTAGCATGCAATGCGCACTGAATTGTCAATTTTCAAAAATGAATTGAACATCTTGCGATTGGCTGGCAACCAATTCAGGGTATGCCCCCGCCTCATGCCTGAAGACGGCTGGGATAGGCACGCTCGTAACGATAAAGCCGTCCGTGAGATGAATGAATGAATTGAATATCTTGGCTAGGGCTTGGGATCGTGTGGGTGGGGCTTGGGGGCTTATATTCAATGTTGAGTAGGTCAAGGTGGCCCTGGCTCAACCATAATGGAGATTTTGAGATTGATTTGAATTCTGACACTTGGCAGAGTTCAATTATTTAAAAAGAGAAACATAAATGAAAAAGAAACCTCTGACATTTTCTAGTGTCTCTGTGTGCACTTGAAAATGGTAAAATGTTAAAATTACAAAAGATACGAAATGTATAAAATATATGTAATAACAACACTATCATTTGTGTCTAGTAAGATGTGTTTTTATTTTAACGCTGGTGAAAAATGATTAATTTCACAATCATTTCATTGAACGAATCCAGAAACATCCCAATTGCAGTTTCTGATGTATGAAATGGTCCCAATACACATTTTTCTGACTAGACTTACCTGACTTGCAAACTTCCATCATCATCTTGTCTGGAGAGGTGAGCCCAGCTCTAATTTTAGCCTGATAAAAGATGATCAATCATGTTACAATGGAAATCACATCCCGTGTGTGTTTTCAAACAAATGTTCATTTCCCCACCTCTTCAGCAGCCTTTTTCCAATCAAGTTTGGATAAATAGAGAAGAAAGAAAATAGCCTGAATCAGCACACAGATGGTAAGTCCGATCCAAAATCCTATTCAAGGAACAAAAGCAGATTCTTGAGTTTCAAATGCCATATTTTCATTGCAGAACATTCAAGGCTTACCTACGACGCCCATTTTTGCTGCAAAGGTTAAGGCCACACCAATGGGAAAGCCAATAAAGTAGTGTCCCACCAGGTTACATAGGGCACCGATCTTTTGTTTTCCAACCCCTCGGATGACACCACCACACACCCCCTGCCGTGATTGTTGCAAGGTTAGACAAAGCACATTTAACACGTTCTCCTAAAATGTCAAAAATGATTTTTTTTTCTCACCGCAAGAGCATCACAGAGGTGCATGAAGACAAAAACAATCAAGACATCAGCAACCCTTTCCAAAATGTCTCTGAAGGTTGTGAAACAAGAATATGATTAGATTAAATGTGAATATTCTATCTACAGAAAACCAAGAAGCACAATTAACAATCTTGCCCAGCCCATACCTTTCTGACTTTCTTCAAATTTCTATTCCCTCTCGTTCCTTCCAATCCTCATCCTCACTCCACCTCTGTGTAACCCCCCTCCCCCTGCCTGTCTCAGCACAATGGGGGACAGAGCTTTCAGCTGCTCTGCCCCTAAACTCTGGAACTCACTTCCTCCCAACATTCGTAACATCGATTCTCTTCCCACCTTCAAATCCCATCTCAAAACCCACCTATTTAAAATTGCATTTTCTGTGTAGCTCTATCTCTTGTTTCTATTTATAATTGTATTTAATTTATTGTGTCCTATTTATAATTGTATTTTATTTATTATTGTATTTATGCTTGCCTGTGACTGTTAAGTGTCCTTGAGAGCTTTGAAAAGGCGCTTGAAATAAAATGTATTATTATTATTTATTATTTGATATATATATTTAATTATATTTTTTTGGACATATTTTGTACATATATTTTAATATAGCGTATTTTCCGTTGCCGATAAAGGTTGCCGATCCTTGTGCCAGGCCATCTCTGATTCACATGGGAATAAACAAAATAAAACTATTATAATTGAGTTGCTTAAGCAACAAGGGATTCATTTAGTCAGAAGATTTGTAGTTACAATTAGGGTTTGACATCACCAGGTTGTCATGTATATCTAGTACTAAAGGTGTGCAGACACCTTTTCATTTTCATTTCTCAACAGTTCTGTGTGGCACAAATTACGAGCGGCAAAGTTACAGGCATATCAAGTCATGGTATAACTCACGGCTCTGAGGTGAAAATGTAGCCAATCACATTCCGGGAAAGGGTGATGGTAGCTCCAACAATACAGGCCACGATAACTGCAACGGAAAGAGACACAAAGAGTTAACAATCATGTGCTTCCATTCAAATCAACAGATCTAGGATGTGAACAGCGTGGGATGTGAAAATAACAGTTCTAAAAGTACGAGCGTTTTCATGGTGTGGACTGACAATGTCAATGGATTAAAGTGCCTGCTGAAAGGACAACCGACGGCTCCGGACAAGTTGTGTCCATAATATGTAAAATCACTTCAAATGACTTCTACTGAGCATATTTTACTAAGATTCCATGGCATATAGCTATATTTTACGTTTTAAGACTGGCACTGAATATTCATGAAGTCTTGTTTTCGAGTTGGTGACGATTCCTGACATGACGTCACGTCTGGAACGCCCCTGACCGAGAAAGCGACACAATGCATTTTGGGTACTTTGTTTGGTCCGAAAACGTCGGGTTGATCCATGTTGATGGCGAAATTAGAAGGAAAACACATAAATAATGTGATGGTGAATCGTTGTATGTTGCACCAAGACTACTATTTGATACTTGCTGACACAAACTCCCAGCAGACAAATCAGCCCATTTCCAATGGAGTTTGGGCGCCATCTTGTGCATTTTTTGGGACGCTACATTGGGGTTTTGACGGCTCGAATTACTTTGGGAGGACTTCTTTAATTGATTGCAAACATTTATGCTTCCCTCTTCAGAACTACAGTAAAGTCTCGTTATATCGATATCGGATATATCGATAGTCCCGGTTATATCGATACTATTTCTATGCACGCACGGACAAAATTACATGCAAACAGGGTCGGATATATCGATAGTCCCGGTTATATCGATATTTTTTTGGACTCCCTTGAATATCGATATAACGAGACTTTACTGTATTTCAAAGTCAAAGTCAGCTTTATTGTCAAATATGCTAATATGTATGACATACAGCACAGATGAAATTACTGTCCTCTCGGACCCAGCATGCAAGACACTTGTAATGACTTTAACAAATATAATAAACATGAAAACGCCAATTTGCCGGGAGAGAGGAGCCGCTGCGTGTTCACGCGCCACCATCTTGGGAAAAAAACATAACAAAACAAAAATAACAAATATGACAACACAAAGACAAACAGTCATTCATTCTTCAGGACTTGCTGTACCTTCTTTGTGATGACATGAAGCAGTTCTAGTTGAAAGAGGAGAAGTCCAAGATGGCGCCCGAATAGGCAGCCTCAGCAAGTGCTCTCATGAGCCTTGCTTTTTTTGGTTGTTTTTGTCTTGTTTTGTGTTTTCTTTTGTCACTTTGTGTTGTTGTGCATCGTGTGGAACGGATACAGATTGTTTTTCAGCATTTTTGACCACGACATTCATCAAGGAGGAGACTGTGCTGAGCGGTTGCGCCTTTTCGGCAGCATGAATATGCCAGTACTGTTTTTGAATGGGAGGAATGTCGGAGCCATTCGACTGCCATTGCTGGACACCAAAGGGGCCATTGTGCTTTTTTGCGCCTGTAATGGGCAGCATCTTCACAGCCCCGCTTTGTTCAGTGGAAGGTCGGTGCTGTTGGACAGTCTGCGGCTGGATGGATGCATGGCTTGAGGAATCCGCGATAAGAAGAAAGGAGCATCTGCGCAGAGTGCCGATGCGTATGTGGAACTGTTGCGGCTTGGAATTGAAGCAGATTTACGTGGGACAGGAGATGTGAGACAATCTCTTTTCGTCAATGATGCTACAGCTGCGTGTTTGCTTTCAACATTTAGCTTGTAGTCGACGGGCACATTCCACCATGATGTCCCTGGTGGAAAGACGCTTTGATCCTCTCCTCTTTCATCTAGAACTGCTTCATGTCATCACAAAGAGGGTATAGCAAGTCCTGAAGAATTAATGTCTCTCTGTGTCTTTGTTTTGTCATATTGTCTCTATGCTGTCATATTATTTGTTATTTAGGTTTTTTTTTGTTATTTTGACTTCAAGACGGCGCCGCGAGAGTGGCTGCCTTTCCAGCAGCTCATGTATTTTGTTTTTCTACTTTCATTCCTTTCATCACTTTGCTGCTGTGAAATGTAAATTTCTCCACTGTGAGACTAATAAAGGCATATCCAATCCAATCTAATCAAAGCATCCATGTCAGCAGTGGATCAGGGACGTCATGGTGGAATTTGTACGTCTACTACAAGCTAAATGTTGAAAGCAAACACGAAGCTGTAGCATTGACGAAAAGACATGGTCTCACATCTCCTGTCCCACATAAATCCGCTTCAATTCCAAGCCGCGACAGTTCCACATACGCATCGGCGCTCTGCGCTGTCGCTGCTTTCTTCTTATCGCGGATTCCTCAAGCCATGCATCCATCCAGCCGCAGACTGTCCAACAGCACTGACCTTTCCGCAGAACAAAGCGGGGCTGTGAAGATGCTGCCCATTACAGGCGCAAAAAAGCACAATGGCCCCTTTGGTGTCCAGCAATGGCAGTCGAATGGCTCCGACATTCCTCCCATTCAAAAACAGCACTGGCATATTCATGCTGCCGAAAGGCGCAACCGCTCAGCACAGTATCCTCCTTGATGATTGTCGTGGTCAAAAATGCTGAAAAACAATCTGTATCCGTTCCACGTGACGCACAACATCATAAAGTGACAAAAGAAAACACAATAACAAGACAAAAAATACACAAAAAGCATGGCTCGTGAGAGCACTTGCTGATGGCTGCCTACTCGGGCGATGCTATTTGAATCATATTCATCACTGGATGAGTAACAAGAAAGCATCTTCTCCGAATCTGAAGCCTTTGTTTTGATTCTAGAGCAAGGCGAAGACGTCCTGGTGTGACGTCACGAAAAAGGGTGTGGGACCTTCTGAAACTGAAACTTTCTGAGGTCATTTTGAAGTAGTTTTGGGACACTTTGTCATTTTTATTGGTGTTTTGCATTTGACTAAAAATATCAGCCTGCGTGTTTTGGGTATTTTAGATGCTCTAAAACATTTTTCTGATGTCAGGAAAAAAATTTCGGTGGTCTTTGGTGAATTCTATAACTGGGTGTTGAATGGAATGCCTCAAAGATCTCCATGTGACAGGCATGTCTTCTGCTGACTCAGCAGAATTTGAAGTGTCACGTGGGGCTGACTTTACCACATGGCTTTGGATCTGGTAGGACGGTCATGGTTGTCGTAAACTGTGGTGCCATTGCTGCCTGGGCGTGTCTCAAATGCAGCAGATCAGACGTCTGAGAGTATTTGGGAGTGCTGCAGAAGTGAGTCCGACAATCAGTCGAACCTCAACTTTGTTCCTTCCATATGTGATTTGAAATTTCATTACAGGTGTGGAACGCTGCAAAAGTTTCAGACTCACGACAGGACTATAACAGTATTTGTCCAATTAGTCCAGAGGGACAATTGTTCGGGCCATTATTGCCTTCACAGACTTACTGTTCAATCTCCAATTTAGCTGTGTTTATTAGTTTCTGACTTCATCTTTGTTGTTACTGGTACCAAATCCTACCTGCAGAAGTTTACCACAAGACTAAAGGTCTCTTACATGCACAGATGATGGAAACTTTACTAGACAGCCTGGCTTGCTCAATATTTCCAGCACCAAGAGAATTCCCCACTCGAACGCTAACGGCAGCAGAAATTCCAAGTGGGAACTGTGAAGGAAGAATGCATAGAAACACGTGGGAGTCTTTCAGAATGTCATGAAATAAAACCGTTCGGGTCAGAGTGTGGCCAACACAAGGTTCATTTTCATCTTTTGCAGAGGGCAGGATGAATATGATTTTTACAGTGAGTCTCTTTGTCACTCCAGGCTTCTGTGTTGCATTTTCAGCATTCAAACCAGTTTCACTGGTCAGTTTAGGCAAGTGCTAAAAGGGATTGAAAGCAGAAATGCTCACTGCTGAGCAAATGGTTGTGTTGAGTGTTTCTCTACATATCTCCCATGTCATTCACTACAATGGAGGTACAATTACAATTAGAAGAGTTCCTTCTATTTGTTCAACTGTGACGCCATTTTTTGTGCCACTCTAGACTGGGGTAAAAAATATATACTGTATTTTTATCTTATAACACAGATGTCAAACCCAAGACCCCAGGTAAAGGTTTGGCCCGCCACATCATTTTATGCGGCCCGCGGAAGCAAATCTATCATGTCACCTTCTGCCATGATTGCTAAAATCTGGACCAAAATATCAACCTTGTATATGTAATAGATAATATATATATACAGTAAAGTCTCGTTATATCGATATCGGATATATCGATAGTCCCGGTTATATCGATACTATTTCTATGCACGCACGGAGAAAATTACATGCAAACAGGGTCGGATATATCGATAGTCCCGGTTATATCGATATTTTTTCGGACTCCCTTGAATATCGATATAACGAGACTTTACTGTATATATATTCTAAGCATATTATTGTTACCAAAACCCTCATCATAATAAGTTAATCGTTGAATAAACCATCATTCTTGACTTCCCTGCATGTATCAGTTAAGAAAAACGGTCACTTCAATATGGGCCATAACAAAAAAAGACGAACACACATAACAATGGTTGAGGAAACCTAATTGTTTAGTCCGTATACTGGGCAAGCATATTCATATTGTCCAACACTGTATGATACTGTGATTGTGGTATTGCAGGCATCCATTTATTTTCCATGATACCCTGATTTTCATGAATTCTCTATTGCTTACCATGTACGCCACAACTGTGAGTTGATATGCAACGGACTGGGCTCCCAGCTCAGCTTCATTAATTATGCCAGCAATGAATCCACCCACTTCAAAGAGCCACCACTCCAGACAAAGCATGAGCATGCTCGGGATTGCCAGTTTGATAAACGGTCCCCACTCTTGTAAACAGTCAAGAGACCAGCCTGTGGATCCAAGATCTGTCTGTCAAAACGCTTTTTGAAAACAGCAACGCAAAATTGTTCCTTTATCTTATGTTATAACTACAAGATATGTATGTGTTATAATTAATCCATCCGTTAGCATGCTAAAGTACTGAAATTAATCCAAAAAGTAAGCAACGCATATCTGGAATAAATAATCTGTGGTACAAGCCAAACAATACAGAAGTTGTCTGTTTTGATAAGCAAATAATGAAAACAGAGCATCATCTCTAATTTCTGTTACATTGTTTAGTTACAGAATGTCACCAATTTTGTCAAAACATTACATGTTTGGACTTTGGCCACAAAGATGCACTTCTGTAACTTCAAACGAAATGGCGCAGGTGGAGAGGAAAATGAATAAACAAGAACTAGTTGTTCATTTGAGAGTGAGTTCGAGGGAAACTAACCTCCCCATGTGGCCTTGTGCAAGCCCTTCCACATAATATAAACAAATAAGACCACAGCCAACACGTACTGTGAGATTGAATTCGCTGCAGCGGAGCCACTTGAACAAAGACAAACAAAAGCATGATTTAAACAAAACAAAACCTCACAAAGACATGATTTTCATTTTAACTATTCACTTACTGACACGTAGCCTTTCAACTACAATCTGCTTTATTAACTTGGATTTTGATAATAACCATCAATATTGCTGGAAACAATCACTATAGTGTCGACTTGAATCAAAGTAAAGGAATACTTAGCAAAAAGGGAAATTGGAACAACAGGGCAAACTATAGTGGTGACAAAACATATTTTGGTGCTGCAATAACATAAATGTCAAACAAAACCACTTCGAAAATTGGAGCCACATTTTCAAAGTCGAATGAATGTTGTATTATGAGGGAGTTTCACAATGACAATGAACAAAGAGATGCGGGAAAATAAACTACATTTAAGTGTTATTGGAATATGAGCAGACAAATAACAGGCCTGTCTTCACCATAACAGATAAAAAAACATTGACTGTTTTGAAAAATCAACTATTACGACTAAAATGATGAAGGAAACTTACGGAACTCCCAAATTCAGAATATGGAGGAAAACATAATTGATGACTGCATTGAAGATGTTTCCAATTGCACCGGTTATGACCTGGGGCCAAATAATTCCCTGCCCAAAAACAACAAGAAACAAACAAAATACATAACACACACTTATTAACTCAATCTCAAAATACTGTATACATGTTTCACTTTCATATAAATGATTTTGTTTCAGCACAGAACCTGATTTTGAAGATATCTCCCTTGCAGCTGGTACATAAATGCCGCCTAAAAGGGGAAAGTACAAATCTTACACAATAGAAGCAGACAGCGGATGTTAAATCTCACGCTGGAATTCTTGCACACGGAGGCAAATGCCAACTCACTGGAAGAGCCGGCATGGAGAGCTTTACATAAAGTTGTGACAGGCTATAAAACACAAAAAAAAAAGCCGTTAAATGGTGGTTTGGAAACATACGTGAGCATAACATTATCTTGTATGTAACAGCATACAATAGATGTTGATGTAGAAAAAATGTTTCTTTCCTTTTTCTTTGTTTTTATTTGTATAAAATATCATAGATTGTGGTGCTATTAAAACAAAAATTACCACTCATAACAATAATAAGAATCATTGTTCTCATTATTATTGTGATCTGGGAAACAGCCTGTTTCTGCCAAAATCATGCAACAGGTTGAAAAGAAACTTCCAATACCTTGCAACCTCGAGGCTTTGTTTGGCTACAATTAGAAGAGGTTCAGTGTTTATGAGAACAGCCCAGCAGGGGAAACAAGCCAGCAGTAGAATGAGAACCCCTCTCTGCAGGATCACCCCCACACGCTTCAGGTTTCCGCTCCCATAGGTCTACATAAGGGCAGAATCAAATAAGCAGTGTGTTAGGAAACATCAAAATAACAAAAATTACAGTTTTGATAAATAAAATGACCACTAACATCATATAAATTTTGTTTAAACTGTTTTAGTTGGACCACAGAGATTCCAAGAATCCACTCCATTTCAATACTCATAATAGACAATAAGTTCGAAGTCCAGCCTTTGTTGGAGACACTACCTGAGATATGAGGGTATCACAAGTTAATGATAATCCAGTCCCAATGGAGAGACCAGTCACGTTGACCACCTGCAAAGAGACACTCTTAATTTCTACTGTTTTGACACATTTTGACATGAATTAAGTCGTGAGACACAAGGTGATGAAAAAAATGTAGTCTAACTGATTGAAGATTAGGATCTGTTTGAATGCGCAAATTTGGGAATACGTCTGTGTAAGCTCTCAGTCGTACAGGAATGGTCCATCGATGAGAAGGTTTCTTCAGCCGTCATCTGTACAAATGTGAAGGTTTCAGACGTTTCGCCTCCTATCCAAGAGGCTTCGTCAGCGAACTAAAGTCTGACTGGTCGTATCGGCCCCATTTATATATTCCTAATGTCCAGACATGGTGGCGCCGGACACAGCTATGATAGGTCCCTACTCTCAGGTTGGGGGGGCAGAGGACCCCTCCCTGTGGCCCCACTGATTGTTCCGACAAATCCTGACTAACGACTGGCCTAAAAAAAATCTTAGCGAAAGAACATAGATGGTTTGAAAGGGGGGTAAAAGAAGCGATTCTTATAAAACAACAAAATCCTTCATTAAACCTGGTCTGGTGGGGTGAGGTTCAATTTGGATCGTTCATACAATAGCCTGCTTAGGCAAAACAGGTTAGGCAACTTTCGTATTGCTGATGAGGGTCGTTATGCTGATGAGGTGATACCGGTCCATGATAGGTCCATACTCTCAGGTTGGGGGGGCAGAGGACCCCTCCCTGTGGCCCCACTGATTGTTCCTACATTCCTGACTAACGACTGGCCTATTACCCTCACTCCCACCGGTATCACCTCATCAGCATTACGAAAGTTGCCTAACCTGTTTTGCCTAAGCAGGCTATTGTATGAACGATCCAAATTGAACCTCACCCCACCAGACCAGGTTTAATGAAGGATTTTGTTGTTTTATAAGAATCGCTTCTTTTACCCCCCTTTCAAACCATCTATGTTCTTTCGCTAAGATGAGGTTAAAATCTGTTGTTCTTTCGCTAAGATGAGGTTAAAATCTTAGCGAAAGAACATAGATGGTTTGAAAGGGGGGTAAAAGAAGCATCATTTCTTCATTAAACCTGGTCTGGTGGGGTGAGGTTCAATTTGGATCGTTCATACAATAGCCTGCTTAGGCAAAACAGGTTAGGCAACTTTCGTATTGCTGATGAGGGTCGTTATGCTGATGAGGTGATACCGGTGGGAGTGGGGGTAATAGGCCAGTCGTTAGTCAGGAATGTAGGAACAATCAGTGGGGCCACAGGGAGGGGTCCTCTGCCCCCCCAACCTGAGAGTATGGACCTATCATAGCTGTCCGGCGCCACCATGTCTGGACATTAGGGATATATAAATAGGGCCGATACGACCAGTCAGACTTTAGTTCGCTGACGAAGCCTCTTGGATAGGAGGCGAAACGTCCGAAACCTTCACATTTTTACAGATGACGGCTGAAGAAACCTTCTCATCGACAAATTTGGGAATGTATTTTACAATTTCACTTCCAGTCCACTCCTCACAATCATAATGGCAGTCTGGCCTGTATGGTTGTCTTTTTTAAGGGTTGACTCGGTCCACATTCGACAGAATGTTAGGGATGTGTAAGTAGCAGGATACAATGAGTGGCCCCTCGTTTGATTCCCCACCCCAAAAAATCCTAATCATAAATAAAACACTCAAGAGAGGTACTACAGACGCTCCCGAATTTACGAACATTCGAGTCACGAATAACGGTACATACGTACAGTTTTGCGGGTATGTCGAAAAATGTTCGTACAGACATGCTGTACTGTAAGTTAAATTTTGTATTGCGCACCTCCTTCTGCCCGGGCTCGCTTGCGATTGGTTGTGTACTGTGCTACCCACTACCCACTCTCAAGGAGTTGCACACTGCAAGAATCCAAACAAGAGCGCAGAAAATCCTACTGGACCCTCCGCACCACCACCACCTTTTCCAGCTACTCCCCTCAGGCAGGCGCTTCCGATCCATGATCCAAATCCAGCAGACATTTAAACAGCTTCTTCCCCCAAGCCTGTATCATGCCTCACTTTTTCTCAATGTTTTGATGATACAAGTGCAGCGTGTTCTACCGGAGACAAATTCCTTGTGTGTTCTACATAATTGGCAATAAAGATGATTCTGATTCTGATTCTGATGATTCACGTACATGGGCGCACACAAACACATTGGAGGTTTCAAGGTCTGGATGTTTACGTGACGGACACCAAGGCTGGTCAATCACCGCATAGTTAAGTGTTGCCAAGGAATCAGGCCCCGATCCGCCGAGCTTGCTTATGATTGGTGCATAGATTATGTAGGCGGGGAGGAAATCCCTCTTCTCAGTTGACGCTCCAGGAGGACGGAATGCATAAAAAAAGTAATGTCAGTAATTACATGCCAGAAGCTTCATTAATGGCTGACTGAAGACCCAAGGATACAGTATATGTTGTCATACTACAGTGGGTGGGATTTTTTTTTTACGACTGTTAGAACGTCTGTGTTTTATACTTCCCCTTTCATTGACTTAAACATACATTCCATACAAAATATAGCACTGAAGCAACTTACGGACAAATTCGGCTAACGAACGGCCGCTCGGAACGTATCTCGTTTGTAAGGTGTAGACCGTCTGTACTATGGACCACCTATTCACTGGTCACTACTAAAAAAATATATTATTTATTAGATGTTTGGATTTTTTATTGTTGAGTTTTTTTTTGGGGGGGGGGACAAACCCTGTTTTTCATGGCAATACCATACTTTCATGACCATACGGCACACGCATTTAAAGGCGTCATGTCACTGACGGACACTATTTCTGTACTTAACAAATACATACACACATACATACATACGCACGCACACACCCACTGTGAGAGCCACTGTCCAGGATGAAACACCCAATCTCCATGAATACATTATGAGAAGCTCAGACGGATGATGTATTCAGAGAATGTCTCTGACAATGGGGAACAGAGGAGAAGGTGTTGGAATAGGGTCCATCATGGGAAGAAAAGTCCTTACACGTGATGTACCACTGAACCATAACTAAAGTGGCTGATCTCAGGAAGTCCTATTCGTGGCTAGAGAAGGCTGGCCTAAAGAACAGCAAAGGGGCACTCATCCTGGCTGCTCAAGAGCAGGCCCTGAGCACCAGAGCCGTACAGGCACAGATATACCACACCAGACAGGACACAAGGTGTATGTTGTGCAAAGAGGTACCTCAAACCATCCAACACATAACTGTGGGGTGTAAGATGCTGGCAGGGACAGCCGACATCAGACCTGGGCAAATTACAGCCCGCGGGCCATATCTGGCCCTTTGTACGCCATAACTGAAACAAAAAAAACATGATTGAACTCTTATTTTGAAATTGTATTATTATGGCGCTCCATGTAGGCCCTACATGGAGATAGATAAAGGGAAGAGGAAAGCCATTGTTGTGGAAGTAGCGGTCCCGCTACATATATATATATATATATATATATATATATATATATATATATATATATATATATATATATATATATATATATATATATATAATATATATATATATATATATATATATATATATAAAATCCTCGTCTCACCCACCATGGGTGGTGTCTGTCCCCCATTTCAGCTCGGGTCCAGGAAGCTTGAGGGTTCTGCGCAGTATCCGTGCTGTTTCCAGCACTGCGCTTTTCTGGACCGAGATATCCGCTGTTGTTCCCGGGATCTGTTGCAACCACTCGTCGAGTTTGGGGGTCAGTGCCCCGAGTGCTCCGCCCACCACAGGCACGACTGACACCTTTACCTTCCAGGCTCTCTCCAGCTCCTCTCTGAGCCCTTGGTATTTCTCCATTTTCTCATGTTCCTTCTTTCTGATGTTTCCATCACTCGGGACCGCTACATCCACGACAACTGCTTTCCTTTCCCCTTTATCTATGACCACGATATCTGGTTGGTTGGCCATAACCATCTTGTCAGTCTGTATCTGGAAGTCCCACAGGATCTTTGCTCGGTCATTCCCCACCACCTTGTGAGGTGTTTCCCATTTTGACCTTGGGGTTTCCAGTCCATACTCCGCACAGATGTTTCGGTAGACTATGCCAGCCACCTGGTTATGGCACTCCATGTAGGCTTTCCCTGCCAGCATCTTACACCCTGCAGTTATGTGTTGGATTGTCTCAGGTGCCTCTTTGCACAACCTACACCTTGGGTCTTGTCTGGTGTGGTATATCCCTGCCTCTATGGCTCTAGTGTTCAGGGCCTGCTCTTGGGCAGCCAGGATGAGTGCCTCTGTGCTGTCCTTTAGGCCAGCCCTCTCTAGCCACTGATAGGACTTCTTGGGATCAGCCACTTCTGCTATGGTTTGGTGGTATATCCCGTGTAGGGGCTTTTCCTCCCATGATTGTCCCTCATCCAGCACCTCATCCTCTGTTCCCCATTGTCTGAGACATTCTCTGAGTACATCATCCGTTGGAGCTTCTCTTAATGTATTCATGGAGATTGGGTGTTTCATCCTGGACAGTGGCTCTCACACTCACTAGTCCCCGTCCTCCTTCATTACGGCTTGTGTACAGTCTCAGGGTGCTGGACTTGGGATGGAACCCTCCATGCATGGTGAGGAGTTTTCGGGTCTTAACATCCGTGGTCTGAATCTCTTCCTTTGGCAACCTTATTATTCCTGCAGGGTATCTGATCACTGGCATAGCTGTTTACTGCCCGGGTCTTGTTCTTGCCATTGAGCTGGCTTCTGAGGACTTGCCTCACCCGCTGGAGGTATTTGGTCGTAGCCGCTTTCCTTGTTGCTAGTTCGAGGTTGACATTGGCCTGTGGTATAACTAGGTACTTGTAGCTGTTTTCAATGTCTGCTATTGTTCCTTCAGGGAGTGAGACCCCTTCAGTGTGGACTACCTTGCCCCTCTTAGTCACCATCCGACTACATTTCTCCAGCCCGAATGACATTCCGATATCGCTGCTGTAGATCCTGGTTGTGTGGATCAGGGAGTCTATGTCCCTTTCGCTCTTAGCCTACAGCTTTATGTCATCCATGTAGAGGAGGTGACTGATCGTAGGTCCATTTCTGAGGCGGTATCCATAACCTGTCTTGGCGATTATCTGGCTGAGGGGGTTCAGTACTATGCAGAACAACAGCGGGGAGAGTGCATCACCTTGGTATATGCCACATTTGATGGACACTTTGGCTTCAAGTGTGGTTTTCCACATCCTCATCGAGTTTGCAACAAAGGCTCTCAGGTTCCTGTTGACCTTAAACAACTCCAAGCATTCAGTGATCCATGTGTGTGGCATCAAGTCATGCTTTCTTGTAATCAATCCAGGCTGTGCACAGGTTGGCATGTCGGGACCTGCAGTCTTGTGCGACTCTTCTGTCAACCAGCAGCAGATGTTTGGCACCTCTAGTATCTCTACTAATGCCTTTCTGTGCTTTGCTCATGTATTGATCCATGTGTCCACTTATCTTAGCCTGACATGAGCTTCCATGTTGTGGAGAGACAGGTTATTGGCCGATAGTTGGAAGGAACTGCACCCTTTGAGGAATCCTTCGGTTAGCCATCCTGGGTGAGTCCCATCCATCAGCAACTGGTTCATTTGTGCTGCTAGGCGCTTGTGGAGAGCTGTGAGTTTCTTTAGCCATTAGGTGTAGACCATATCCGGGCCTGGTGCCATCCAGTTTTTCATACCTGAGACTCTTTCTTGTATATCTGCCGCTGTGATGGTAACTGGGTTCTGTTCAGGGAGGTTGCTGTGCTCCTCTTTCAGAGTCACCAGCCATTGTGCATTGCTGTTATGTGCGACCTCTTCTCCCATATTCCTTTCTAGTATCTTTCAGTTTCCAGTCTTGGAGGGTCTGCTCTGCTGTTAGAACCCTGCCACTGAGCGTACACTTTCGCAGGTTGTGTTGCGAACAGCCTGTTTATTCTTCTGGCCTCATTCTCTTTCGTGTACCTCTTTAGGCGACTCGACAAGGCCTGGAGCCTTTCTTTGGCAGTTTCAAGTGCTTCAGGTGTGGTTATCTGCATGTACCTCTTGGGTATTGGCCTTTTATTCACACCTCTCTGGGTCTCCGTCAATTGACTCACATCTTTCCGAGCCGCCTTGATCTTAGCCTCCAACCGTCTTTTCCATGGTGGGTAATGAATCTCGTGGCTCTCATGGTTGCTCTTGTAGCCAAGCATCTCTAGGATCACTGATGCTGAGGTGTATATCAGCTCATTGGTTTCCGTGATCGTTCCGGTCAGGATCGTTCTCAGTGCTGCATTCACAGTTTCCATGAGACTTTCAGGTGGTACTTCACAGAGCCGTTGTAATCGCTTTCTTAGTTGCCCAGTTTTCACTCTTGCCATGATCTTATCTCTCAGGTCAGTTGCTGCCTCGCTCAGCATTTCATTCATTGGGGCTGGCCTACAAATCTCTGGTTGAACCTCTTCCTCTGATGTGGCAGCCTGGGGCCCTTCAACTCGGAATTTGTGTTGTACCTCATCAATCTCAAGTTGTGATAGCAATTGCCGTTTGTGGATATTGGAAGACTGAGCTACTAGTTGTTTCGTGGTCAACCGTGACTGTGGGTGTCGAAGTAACCATTCAGCCCCCATTCTCCTCATGTAACCCATCTGACTAGGGTTGCTTGAGTAGTAGCATTCCAGCCGGGCGACGTCTGAGCCGGCATGTCATTCCATTTATTGTCTGTCATCAATGTATGAGGTAGGCATTAGCGTAAAGGGTCTTGCCCAAGGACCCACACTGGATGATGTTTTTTTGTGCTCATTTTTCACTGCCCCAAGTGGGATTCGAACCTTCATCTCCCATATTCCAAACCGATGCCTTATTTACTGAGCTATCAAGCCGCTGGATATATATACACATATATATATATATATATATATATATATATATATATATATATATATATATATATATATATATATATATATATATATATATATATATATATATATGAGAGATAAGATCATGGCAAGAATGAAAACTGGGCAACTAAGAAACCGATTACAACGGCTCTGTGAAAGAAGATATATAATAGGATATATAACAGTACAGGTAACTTGTGACTTACCACCGGCGTGACTTATAACCACCCGTACTTACTACCACGACCTCCAGACCCTATTTAAAAAAAATTAATTCTACACCTGGCACCACAACGTTCTAGCAATGCGTCCGAAAATTTCACGCCAGCCAGTATCTCACGCTCACACAGCAACAGTGATGGCACCGGAGGGGGGGAGTGTCCACCGATGCTGGCCACGGCCCGGCCAGGACTAGAGCAGAGGCGGGACGGGCATTGGATCTCGGGCGTCCCAGAACCACGCCTGCCCGCCCCTGTGGAGTCCGAATTATGTCATTTAGCACAGTCACATTCAACATGTTGAATGCATTTCGACTTATGACCAGTTTGACTTACGACCGTTTGTTCAGAACGGAACCCGGTCGTAAGTCAAATGTTACCTGTATATTTAAAGGACATTTTTGGTCAAATTTGTATAATCACTTCAAATGACTGACCGTATTTTACAGATTCCACCGCATATAGCGATATTTTATGTTTTAAGACTCGCGCTGAATATTCAGGAAGTCTTGTTTTTTTAGGTGATGAGGATGCTTGACGTGGCGTCACGTCTGGAACGCCGCTGACCGAGAAAGCGTCACACAATGCATTTAGGGTACTTTGTTTTGTCTGAAAAGTTCGTGTTGATCCGTGTTGATGGCGAAATTAGAAGGAGAAAAACATAAATAAAGCGATAGTGAATCGTTGTGTGTTGCACCAAGACTACTCTTTGATACTAGTTGACACAAATTCCCAGCAGACAAATCAGCCCATTTCCAATGGAGCTTGGGCGCCATCTTGTGCATTTTCTGGGCGCTACATTGGAGTCCAGGCGCCTCAAAATGACACGGAAGGACTTCTTTAATCGATTGCAAACATTTAGAATTCAGAACTATTTGAATCATATTCATAACTGGATGAGTAACAAGAAAGCATCTTCTCCGAATCTGAAGCCATTGTTTTGATTCTCGAGCAAGGCAATACGTCCTGGCGTGACGTCACGAACAAGGGAGCCGGACCTTCTGAAACAAACTTTTTGTGGTAATTTTGAAGTAGTTTTGGCACACTTTAAGTCATTCTTATTTGACTAAAAATATCAGCCTGCGTGTTTTGCGTATTTTAGATGCTATAAAATGTTTTTCTGATGTCAGTTAGGAAACAAAAAATGGTGTTGGTTGTCCTTTGACAGTATATATAATAGTAACATGCCGTTGTGTCCACATACATGTACTCCGTCTTGCTGTGACTGACCTTCATTCCTCGCCTTCATACCTCCCTCCAACTGTTCCCTGCTATCGCAACAGATCACAATGTCATCTGAAAACATCATTGTCCATGGAGATTCCTGTTTAACTTTGTCTGTCAGCCTGTCCACTGCTATAGAGAAGAATAAAGGGCTTAGAGCTGACGCCTGGTGAAGTCACAACCCCAAATTGAATTCACTGACAGCACACCTTACAGTCATTGTACAATTCCTGCACCACTTGAACATACTTCTCTGTCACTCCAGTCCTCGTACGATACCACAGTACTTCTCCGGGCACCCTGTCATACGCTTTCTCCAGAACTACAAAGTCACAAATCTGACCTTCTCTGTTGTTGTCTATCAGCATTCTTAAAGAAAACACTGCATCTGTCGTACTCTTTTTTTTTTGCATGAAACCATACTGTTTGTCACAAATGCTTGTCTGGCGGATATTAAAGGCAATTCGCGATGCGGACAAATTGTAAACATCGTTTTATTTTCTCGAACCTCCGTTTTCAATATACAGTACATCTGGTCAATAACGTCACACGCCGGTCTTAACAAAAGCTCTCCAAACAGCTAGATCGCTCTCTGCTCGTGTCTATACCATCTGCGCTAGCCGGCCTGCACCAGTGAGTGCAAGCCAGCTCCATTATGTGCCATCCCAAAGATTAAAGAATGTGTTTGTTCTTACTTTTGATTCCTGTTCATTAATAAATTACGTTATCAGCACATCAACTTTATTCCTCTTTTGTGACTACAACTCTGGACAACTCCATTGTTCTTAAAAATGGGCACCAGTACACTTTTCCATGCTATTAGCACGTACTCCAGAATGTTTTGAAGGGTGATCAGATGGATATCAATAAATTGCAATTGTCAGCCGTGAGAATTATGTAATTCGGAGAGAAAGGAGAGAAATACTGTACAGTGAAAAAGGCTTCAGAAAACACATTTTGATCTTCCAAATTTTATTATGACTATGACAATGTTATTTTGACTTCAAGACGGCGCCGCGAGAGTGGCTGCCTTTCCAGCAGCTCATGTATTTTGTTTTTCTACTTTCATTCCTTTCATCACTTTGCTGCTGTGAAATGTAAATTTCTCCACTGTGAGACTAATAAAGGCATATCCAATCCAATCCAATCCAATACAAATTTGAATGACTAAAATACATACTTAAACAAACAAATAAATAAATAAAACTACCAATATGTTCACGTTTGTCATTATAACCTGTGTTAATCATATACTCTGGAGAAATGTACTTACTGCAATTGACAATGATACAGCTGCAAGCTCTACTTTCCCCAGATGACCACAGAAAACCATACTGACGACACTGATCATGAAGATCATCATCTGGGAAATGATCTGCAGAAGAACACAATTACAAAAGAAGATAAACACAATCAGTATTCTGACTTGTTTGAATGTATTTTTAAAGTAAAATGGTTATCGTGTTTTCAACTGAGAATTTGATGACATCGCGAAAACACAAATGATGACCGCTCGAATTCAGTGGCATGGTGTTTGTCTTCATAAGAATATTGTGAGCTTTGATGATGACATATAGAGACATTGCAAATACAAAATACACTGAATTATTTTTCATAACAATTCATTAAAAATATCCATTATTATCCACATTCAATTGTATAAAGTATCCGAAAATGGTAATTACGATACTCCTCTCTGATCTTTAAAAATGGGTAGAATTTGATGACGTTTGTTGTTTGTTTTTTTGATTCCTAAATGAAAATGGAACGGATGAATAAATGACACAAATAATTGAGGTTTTGCTGAATCTGTTTCACAAATGTCCTTTGAATATGTTACAAATTGTGCCTTTTCTTCAGAAGTAACCACATAAATGGAATGTGTACAAACATTACAACCACTTACCATAGAGAACAAATCTGAAATCTCATAAATTGATTGCAATTTTCATTTTCAGAAAATGTTTTCTTTAATGATTATTGAAAGAAATGGAGTTTATAAATGCTCATCTCTGATTGTTGACCGAGTATGTATAAATTGAAGAACAAGTTGTGAAACAGGGTGATATTTTCTTTATCGAGTGATATAGATATGCTCCGCCAAACATGCAGCAAAGCTTAAAATGTAAACGAATTTTCCAATGGAAAAATATGGACTAAATGGAAGCTGTGTCGTGATCTGGTTGGCGACCAATGGGGGGCGCTGTCAGCCCCACCTGCACCTGCACAGATGCTGGTCGTTTCCAATCAGTGACACTCAAAAGGACCCCCGGCACGACCATTCGGTGTTGGGTAATTGTTAAATGTCATTGTATGCTGTTGAACACATTGTATGCTGTTGTATGCAATTGTGTGGATTGTGTGCAGTGCATGTGTTTGTTTAATCTTGGCGGATTTTTAATCTTGGTTTTCTTTTGATACTTTGTATTTTTTTCAATTCAGAAGATTTTGATGTTATATATTTTGTTCCTGTTGACTTTATTTTAATACAATTTATCAAACACAACCTCCTGCTCCCTCCTGCCTGCTTTTTGAGATCCGCACCCGCCATCACCACCTTGCAAAACCGTGACAGAATTACCCGACCAACCATTGGATCCCGCAGGTACAACGGACCCGTCTCATTTCCACCCTGTGCCTGGCAATGCCACGTCCACGTTAGCCCACGCCTCGTCGAGTTTGAATTGCGTCACTCGATGAGCCGTAACGTCCACGTCAACGTCCGGCCGAGACCTCCTTCCAGGTGGCCGTCCAGTGTGACACTGGGTGTCTGGCAGTGCACGCCCACGTCCAGCCACGCTGTCGTCGCGCATGTTGAATTGAGTCGCATCTACGACGAGCCCTGCAACGTCCGCGTCAACGTCAGTCTGAGATCCCATTCACCGCTGGATCCCGGAGCAGCTCAGGACTGGTCTCGTTTCCCCGGTGCAGGGCAGTTCACGCCCGCGTCGGCGTCCGGCCGAGGCCTGTTCCCATACGGCCGTCTGGGGTGCCACTCTGCTCCTGGCAGTTCGACGTCCGCGTTGAGCCATGCGTCGTCTCGTGAACGAGCGAAAGGGATCGCACTCACGCCCACGACGATCCGTGCCGCGCCCACGTCCACGTCAGGCCGAGTCCCGTTCCCCTCAGGCCGCCGCCCATCATATGCTGGAGAGGCAACGGTTGCCGTCTCCACCATCGTTTCCGGGCGAGTTGGAACTTTCGGGAGACTGTTGGGATTTCTGGAAGCAGTCCCTTGAAGGGGGGGGGGGGGGCTACTGTCATGATCTGGTTGGCGACCAACGGGGGGCGCTGTCGGCCCCGCCTGCACCTGCACAGGCGTTCCAATCAGTGACACTCAAAAGGACCCTCGGCACGACCATTCGGTATTGGGTAATTGTTAAATGTCATTGTATGCTGTTGAACACATTGTATGCTGTTATATGCAATTGTATGCATTGTGTGCAGTGCATGTGTTTGTTTAATCTTGGCGGACTTTAAATCTTGGTTTTCTTTTGATACTTTGTATTTTTTTCCGTTCAGAAGATTTTGATGTTATAGATTTTGTTCCTGTTGACTTTATTTTAATACAATTTATCAAACAAAACCTCCTGCTCCCTCCTGCCTGCTTTTTGAGATCCGCTCCCGCCATCACCACCTTGCGTTAACCGTGACAAGCTGGACATCATCAAGCGATATATCCAGCAGAGAAGTAATTTGAATTATGTTGAAATTATACAGACTCAAGGTGGGAAAAGGCAAACGACTGGAAGAAAAATAATGGCTTTCGCACAGAAAGAAGTTGCAATCCTGAGCAAGTTAAAGTTGAAATTGACGATATTTTACTTGCCATTAGCATTGATGTTGTTTTGAGTCTTATTCAATAAGTCATGTTTTATGTTAAAAAACACGAGCAACATAGGACTTATTGTTAAAATGAGATATATTTTTTTTACACATTTTCAGGTTGCGTTGTTCCATGGGATTTTTTTTTTAATGAAACAAATGCGCCTTGGCTTGAAAAAAAGGTTGAAAACCACTGGTCTGTGTGTGCCCTGCCATTGTATGGCAACCCGTTTCGGCTGTACCCTGCCTACTGTCCGAAGTCAACTGGACTAGTTACTGAACATTTACGACACCCCATAGAAAAAAGCAGATTAGAAAATGTTAAGTTAAATATGGTATTGTGACACAAAGTATGGTAAATTGGAATCTTGTGTATCATATTTTTTTATACAGACAAGTCTGATTGTTCTTCAATACTGCTTTGATACTAGTAACTATATACATTAAATACTGCATATGGCCTAGGAATAGATGAGTTCATACTTCCCCAGTCCTTTTCGAACATGTAATGTACATGATCTGCATGTTTCAGCTGGTAATTCATTAACTTTGTCCTGTTCATTATTTCTTACTGGTAATGTTTTTTTGTCTGATTGAGGCTTTTAACTTGATATTTTTTCCCACATATCATACTTTATTTTTTTGATTGTTTGAAATAAATAGTTCAAATAATAACCGAACCCTTCTTCCAATGACTGTGCCTAATAACTGCAGTCGAGAATGAGGGGTGGCCCTCTGTGGCGGAGGATCCACCAAACCCCTGAGACCGACTCACCGAATCCCGAGGGTTCGATCGAACCCAGGTTAAGAACCACTATCTATAACCAAGAAAAATACAGACGAAGATGGAAAGCAGGTACTACATTCATGTTGAGCAGTATTCTCACCACCGGTCCAGCGAGTTTGAGAAGTTGAACCAGTTCAGTGCGGTAGTTGAGCGGGATGCATCTCAAGCAGGAGTTCCTTGAAGCCTTTTTGTTTGTCTCTGAGTATACCTCCGCTGTATCTTTCATTGTCTTTTCATCGACGTCCATAGTGATAGAGCATGGGGTTAATTTGCGACGTCCTTTGTACAGTCAAGTGGGCTTTGAGGGAAATTACACTCGCGACAGTCATAGGGAGGAGGAAAAGGGGAGGACATCTGTTTAGAAACTTAACTCATGTTCCTTCATCCCTCCTCCCCCTCAAATTCCCTGTGGTTGTCGGTGTTTAATGCACATGAATGGTGTGTTCAGGGCCCATCCCCACAGATGTGTATCCATTCCAGAACAGTTACCAGTGTGCCAGGCAGTAAAAAAAGGGTCATTCAACGTTCATTGTTAAGTCACAGGTGTCAAATTCAAAGTTGGAGGGCCAAATCTGGCTTGCCACATCATATTATTCGGCCCACGAAAGCAAATCAAAAATGTCAAGTGCTTGCTAAAGTCCGAACCAAAATTTCAAATTCGCGTATGTAAACCACAAGAACAGTCATTGTTCTTGACTTCAGATTGGAAAATTAGCTATTCATCATTTGTTGTGTGCTCTTTATGTAATATGTGAAGGAGATTAAACATTCTAATGGATTCCCATATTCATAACGGGCCTGAGAGGAAACCGTAACCGAAATGTGGCCTGCGGCAAAAAAATGAGTTTGATCAATGTATTTATACTGTATCAATGTAAATTTATACTGATTAAATTCATCAGTGAATGTTTCATTTATAGCAAGAATATAAACGAATTTTTTTAAAAAAAAGTGGGCATTAAACATTCCCTCAGGGAGAAGTGGGTGAAATGGATTCCAACAGAGCATTTTGCGTCAAAGGGCTGATAAGGATCACTGAAGCTCATTGTCCAATGACACTCTCGTGTCTGATTCTGAGTTAATGGAAAACATTATGAGAATAAGTTGCAGATACCCTAACACTGCAAACCATGCTGTTAGAAACCATTGACTACTGTTGACTTGGGTCAAAACGTATATCAAGAGAGCCTACCATAAGCTTTATTAGCAAAAACCACAAGTGCATAAAGTCTGTTCTTCAACAAGCGGGTTCACTCTATGTAGTAGAAGACCAAAATACATCATTGATTGACAATAATTGTAAAACCAAATATAAAAGCAGAAGTTAGCTCCTGACTGTCGTCCAGATGCCTAGAATGTTCTCTATGCTCAGAGAACGTATAATGAAAATGATCAAATGATCAAATGATAAATAGAAGAGCTTTTTGGTGGACAGCGGTACAACACATCAACATTTACACCAAGTACAGTGAGACCTCAACTTACGAACGCCTTATAATACGAACTTTTCATCATACGAACGTCAAATTTATGAATATTAAGCCTCATAATAAGAACTATTTTCATATTACACACTTCGGTGGAAATGTGTATACATAAATACATAATCTTCTGCGGAAGAACACGAAAGCACACGACCTTCGGCTCTGGCGGAGTGATCTTCGGCAACCGAACAGCGCTCCAGTCGACGCTACTTTGCACACCCCCTCTCATTGAATGCACACGTCCATCGCCTCCTTGCAGCTTTTTGCTTATACTTTTACGATTATGGCACCGAACAGGCTCGTGTTCAGCCCAAGAAGAAACACAATAAAATCACAGTCGCTGAGAAGAAGGAGATAATTGAAAAACACGAACGACGTGTGCGTTTGTGTGACTTAGCGACAGAGCGCGGCTATGCTAAGTCCACCATCGCTACCATCCTTCGCAACAAAGAAGCTATCAAAGGTGCGTCTGTTGCAAAAGGTGTTTCCACGCTCT
Source organism: Hippocampus bargibanti (assembly GCF_051943395.1). Taxonomy (NCBI): domain Eukaryota; kingdom Metazoa; phylum Chordata; class Actinopteri; order Syngnathiformes; family Syngnathidae; genus Hippocampus; species Hippocampus bargibanti. Next base: position 6,168,091 of record NC_142743.1, on the reverse strand, counting down.
TAAAGTGACGGTCTCGGGCAATCGAAGAAGTTGAAAAACTTCTGTTAATTTGGATTCACGAAAAGCAGCTATCCGGTGACAGCGTGAGTAAAGCTATTTTATGCGAGAAAGCACGGCTAATTCACGCCCATATCGCCATGCGCCAACCTGGAAGTTAAGCGCTTATTCAGGATTTTAAAGCCCGTAACGGATGGTTCGAGAACATCTGAGGGCGAGTAGGTGAAGGCAATGTTGGCAAAGTGGAGTGATGTGCAGGCTTTTACCGAACAGTTCCATCCAGAAAAGACTGGCTATGACAATCATCAACATGATGAACGATAATGTGATGCCTCAGCCTCGTAACACCTTACAAGTCAGAAAGCATCAGGTGTCAATTAAGAGGTTTTTAATCAGCAAAAAGGATGAGGAGTCTCCAAAGAAGCAAAGAGAAGCCACACCGGAGGTTAAGTTACCAACAGTCCTTCTGTGACTCTCCTTCCATAAGCCATCAATGACCATCAAAAAGGTAAATACAGCTTTATTTTACAGCACAGTTTATTTATTTAATTACAGTTCTCATGTAATGTGCCTCTCTTTCCAAACAGCAAGTCCCTTTGACCTTCGACCTCCAACGCCATTCCATCAAGTCATCAATGACCATCACAAATGTAAATAAAGTTTATGACTTTATGATACAATGCAGTGTATTTCTTTAATTACAATACAATAGCACATTTATTATGCATAGGATAAGGTAGGTTGTGTGTAGTTTTAAGGCTTATTTAGTTGAAAAGTATATTTTGTGGAAACCCGGGAACGGATTATTCCCATTTTAATGGTTTCCTATAGGAATTTTTTTTTCGAGATACACACTTTTCACCTTACACACTCTTTCTGGGAACCAATTAAGTTCGTAAGTTGAGGTCTCACTGTATTTGAAATTCCAAAAATGGTGTTTGCTACTTCCTGATATAATTTGTGTCAAAAGGGTCCGGGAGCACCCCAAGGACGGACCCTACGTCTAAGGTGGGCGGCGGCGGCGTTGGGACCTCCTTGGCCCGCCCCCCTTGCTACAATGCTACCTAGCTAGCTATTTGCTATCTATCAGCTATCTGGCTAGCTGGGTGGCTATACCTCTAGCTATCTCACTAGCAATCTAGCTAGCTATCCATTAGCTGTCTGGCTATCTGGCTAGCCATCTATTAGATAGCTTTCTATCTATTTGAGTTTCTTCCGGGTTGAGTGAAAGCTGGCGCGTGTGGCTGCCGCTGCTCACCCTCAGAAAAACAGTGAGTGAAAAGACCTTGAGAGTTTTGAAAGGCGCTTATAAATGCTTATTATTATTATTATTATTATTATTATTATTATTATTATTAACACAAAATGCAGTTTTAAAGGAAGGACATTATAAAAGAAAAGAAAGAAAAGAATCAGAATCATCAGAATCAGAATCATCTTTAATGAAATGTGAATTTCTCCACTGCGAGACTAATAAAGGCAAATCCAAATCCAAATCCAAATTGCCAAGTATGTAGAACACGCAAAGAATTTGCCTCTGGTAGAACACGCTGCACTAGTATCAACATCAAAAAATTGCAAAGAGGCACTATACAGTTCTACAGTGAGACCTCAACTAACGAGTGTGTAAGGCGAAAAGTGTGTATCTCAAAAAAAATTCCCTCGGAAACCATTAAAATGGGAATAATCCGTTCCTGGGTTTCCATAAAATATACTTTTCAACTAAATAAGCCTTAAAACTATGCACAGCATACCTTGTTCTCTGTATAATAAATGTGCTATTGTATTGCTATGAAAGAAATACACTGCATTGTATCATGAAGTCACTTTATTTACATTTGTGATGGTCATTGATGGCTTCATGGAATGGCGTTGGAGGTCGAAGGTCAAAGGAAATTGCTGTTCGGAAAGAGAGGCACATTACATGAGGACTGTAATTAAAGAAATAAACTGTGCTGTAAAATAAAGTTTTATTTACCTTTTTGATGGTCATTGATGGCTTATGGAAGGAGAGTCACCTTCCACAAGGAGTGTTGGTAACTTAACCTCTGGTGCTGTTCGGTCGTGTGCTTCCGCCGAAGATCACTCCGCCAGCCGTGGTGGGTGTGTATTATGAAAATAGTGCATATTATAAGGTTTAATTTTCAGAAATTTGACGTTTGTAAGATGAAAAGTTTGTAAGATAAGGTGTTTGTAAGTTGAGGTCTCACTGTATTTGGGTTACTGTTTAAAGAGTTAATGGCTTGGGGGAAGAAGCTGTTTAAAGGACAACCGACGCCTCCGGACAAGTTGTGTGCATAATTTGTAAAATCGCTTCAAATGACTTCTACTGAGCGTATTTTACAAAGATTCCACCGCATATAGCTATATTTTACGTTTTAAGACTCGCGCTGAATATTCAGGAAGTCTTGTTTTTGAGTTAGTGACGAGTCCTGCAACGTTCGCGTCCAAGTCAGTCCAAGACCCCACGTCATGGAAGGAACGCCCTTGACCCACAACACACAATGCATTTTGCGGTACTTTGCTTGGTCTGAAAACTTTGTGTTGATAGCGAAATTAGATGGAAAAGATATAAATAATGTGATGGTGAATCGTTGTTGTGTTGCACCAAGACAACTATTTCATATTCGCTGACACAAATTCCAAGCAGACAAATCAACGGAGCTCTGGCGCCATCTTATGCATTTTCTTGGGGTGCTACACATCAGTCTTGATGCCTCAAAATGACCCGCAAGAACGTCTTTTATCGATTGCAAACATTTATGCTTTCCTCTTCAGAACAATTTGAATCATATTCATAACTGGATGAGTAACAAGAAAGCATCTTCTCTGAATCTGAATCTGAAGCCATTGTTTTGATTCTCGAGCAAGCCAAGATGGCTTGGCGTGACGTCACGAACTGGGGGCGGGACTTTCTGAAAATGCCAAATTCGCAGCTCAATTTTTTTGCAGATTTAGCACACTTTAAGTCATTTTTATTGGTGTTTTGCATTTGACTAAAATATCAGCATGCGTGTTTTGGGTATTTTAGATGCTATAAAACGTTTTTCTGATGTCAGTTAGGAAACAAATAAATGGTGTTGGTTGTCCTTTAAATGTCTGCTTGATTTGGTGAGCATTTCGACTACAAAGTGGAAGTGAGCCTTGTTCCAGTAGTTGTATTTAATCTCTTCCTTTGAATCATTTAAAACAAAAAACAAAAGCAAGCCTGCATCTCTTTTTGAAACACAAATACATAAACAAATGGGGCAGCCACCAACACTGAACTAACCACATTCATGTTGATGGATAACCTAATCTGGGGTTAGTGCTCCTCATTGTTCACACACTTTAAAGGCGAGACACAAATACTAAAGTGTATCTGCGAGACTTTCAATTTATTTGGAAATTTTAAAACCAGTTCCTGTCATGTTAAACTAGTTTATAATGTTGAACATTCAAACCAGGGCGGCCCGGTAGTCGAGTGGTTAGCACACCGGCTTCACAGTGCAGAGGTTGGTGGTTCGCGTCCCGGTCCGGCCTCCCTGTGTGGAGTTTGCATGTTCTCCCCGGACCCGTGTGGGTTTTCTCCGGCTCCTCCGGTTTCCTCCCACACTCCAAAAACATGCATGGCAGGCAGATTGACCACTCCAAATTGTCCCTAGGTGTGAGTGTGAGAGTGACTGTTGTATGTCATTGTGTGCCCTGCGATTGGCTGGCAACCAATTCAGGGTGTCCCCCGCCTCGGTTTCCAACCATCATCCGTTCCAGAAAACCAAACATTATAGTCAATGTAAAAATAAATGTAATCCGTTGCAAGTCTAGAAAATAACTTTTTAATAAGCAAAGGTAAACTATTTTACGCTATAAACTGTATATATGAGTAATAATAGAGCAAGTCATGTGTAAAATACTATAAAAAACAAACTTATCTGTTTGATTTTCACCAATTTTAACATCAACCTTAACATTGGAACATTAAAGATCTCTATTTGTTTATCTATCTATCTCTGCCAGTCTGTCTGTCTGTCTATCTGTCACAGGGCACGTTGGCACCTAACTTAGCTGTCTTTGGGCAGTAGGCAGAGGACATTCTGAACCAGTTGCTAGCCAATAGCAGGGTACATCAACTTTTCAAACCTCTCACCCTCTGCTTGGTTTAAAATCATACTCTTCATGACCGATGCTATGATTTTTTTTTTCAAATCTTTCTGCTTTCTGCCACAAATTGTATTTTCGCTCAAACTGCCTCCTGCCAGCTGTTTCTCGTTGATTAAAATGTTGTATTCTAATTCTTGTATCTCTTCTGGTTCGGAGTTCAACGGAGTTTTATGATGAAATACCAGCGAGGACCATAGATGGTGAACAGAAAAGACTACTTTATTCTCGTAAATAATAAAAGAACATCTCTAGTCGGAGCGGGAAGCCAAGAGAGCGAAGCCCGCCCCTTCCACCTAGTTTTATCACACAGCAGCGATCTGTCGTCCTATCAGCAACGGACAGGGGTTGGGAGAACATTAGACTGGAAATGAATACTTGTTACATCCTAATATGCATCAAGTTAACTAATAAGCTACATATATCCATATAGGCCAAACTAAACATGAAATAACATAGGATGTTTACGGATGTGTATAAAAACACACTATCAGAAAACAAGCAAATATTTTTGCACTTCTAATATTTGTGGCCTTTATTTGTTGAACACACAAGAATCTTTAGCCAAGTGGTACTCAATAAGCATCTTCATCTTTATTAAGTTCATAATGTTGCTCGGTCTGTAGCCACAAGGGGACATAAGCCAGTGTCTTATTGTGCCGGCCCCACAAATACAGAGAGTTGTGTCAGGAAGGGCATCCGACATAAAAGCTTGGCCAAAACAAACATACAAATCAAACCTCTGAAGATGGAGGACACTGATACACTGATACCCTAGAAGGGAAAAGCCGAAAGGAAAAGAAGACTCAATACTACGTCAATTGCGATTGACCTGTCGATCTCCAAGGTACTATTGGTAGATCGCATGATGAGATTAAAGGGTTTATCTTGATCGTTCGTCCCTTGTTCATTGCTTCTACGGGCGTTGATGGCAGAGGATGGTTAAATCAGCAGGAAGCCAGGTGTTGGACAGAAAGTTAGTTTAATCTTGAAGACAGCGGAGACATCGCGGTGTCGGCTGAAGAGGAGGCATGAAGAGAGAGAGAGAGAGGTAGTAATGGTGTGCGACATCATGTAAATGAAGGCAGGATATGACGTATCAGGAAGTCCAAAACATAAACAAAGATTAGAAGCGATGTTTAAAGATGTTTGTATAGCGAATTACCCCAACAGAAATGATGTGGCATTGTCATGAACTGACGACATACAAATGAAGTTGAGTGGTTTAGAAATAAACTAGACGTCAGCCTATCAGCCATCCCTTCACTTGATTGATACACCGGACAACCAATCAGATGACATCTCATTAGTATGTTGAGCACAGCTTCTCCTCCTGTTACTCCTCTGCTGGCACCCAAGCAAATCATATCAGCAAATTTTTGTGGGGTAGACATTTGCATGTCGCCAAATTATATAGGTGGAGGACAGCCTTCTACAATTCTTTAGCACGACTTGACATGGTCAGCAAACATTATGGAAATCTGTGTAAATGGCCATCATACTCACATTTTGTCATTCAGTTTGAGGGCACCAGTTGACAGTCAGTTTCGCTTCTGCATAGAACATCCATCCGCGCAACCCAGCCTCATCTTCGCTCATCCTGGCATGCATTCCCCAGGAGTTCTCCCCTTCTGAAGAATCTCCTTCTCCCAATTCTGAAAGAAGCTGGTCAGCATGGAAGCCCTATACAATATAATATCTGATTCCGCCTGAATCTCTGACTTACACCGGCACCCACTCAACTTATCTGTCAATTTCACTCTTAACGGCGAGAAATTCCCCTAATGTAATGCAGTCAATTACTTCAATGTGCACTGCATTCAATTCATAATAATAATAATAATAATTCGTAATCAAATCAATCTCAACAGGTTACCCTGTCTTTTTAGTCGTAACTATAAACTACTTTTGAACTGACAAATGGCATCACTGTACGTAAAGGCAGCCAGAAGATAATGAAGTATTTGCGGCAGTCTTAATAATCATTGGATTTCCGCCATCGCTTCACCAACGTAGAACATCCTTCGTTCGATCAAGCCTAATTGTCACAATTCGTCGCTGGCTAGATGGTTGGATGAGAAATATTCTGACAGCATTCTTAATGTCATCGATCCCAAATCATCAGTTGGGTGCGCCAAACTCTAGATGTGCAGGTGCATTACACCAGCCGTTTTCCTTTGTTGGATCTCCTATGACAATTGAAACAGATTACATTTTGTTTCCAAAGAAATCAATAATCAAAATGCAGTTCGGATGCTACATCTGCGCCGAGAAAATCACAGGATGGGTTGATGCAAATGGCTTGTGCATCTGACAGTTCATCAATTCGTCCTGCAAATTGAACAATATCTCAACCACCATCCCAGCTCTGTTTGCGAATTATTGCGGTTCACATCACCTGCATTAAAAGCACAATGAAAAAAAAAATAGTCAGCATATTTTGCAAATCAACCTTGTCCTCTTCAAATTAATGTCTCCGCTTAGAAACTAATAAAGGTGAATCCGATCAAATTCAATTTGTTATCGTCTATATGAATCAAATCATCTGTTCTTTGACTTCAGGGGGATGACAATTGTCAGGTCAAAACAAGTGTAATGATCATGTCACAATGATTATCTTAATAAATCTATGAACTTTTCTTTCATGAAAAGTCCAACGATATCAACTGGTGAATTTCTTTTAAGTAATTAATGACCAGCGAATCTTGTTACATTTACCTCGCCAATTCCATCCAATTCGAGATAAATGTTCATGTCATTTAGCCCAATTTCCCTGACTATTTCAGTACTTTTTCCAATTGAACTGTCATCTACGAGAGGTCAACACAGTGGAATGTGGTGGGGGCCCCAGAATTACCTCTGGGTGTTAAACCCCTCTTTGAAGTTATGTGCTGACAAAACCCTTGATAAGATGCATCGTAAATATAAATTTTGCATTCGCCCAAATCAGGATTTCAAAATTATTTGTCTCGATCACAGACAAAAACATTGGAATCCTGATTTCAAGATGGTCAATTCTCTTAGTGAAAACACTTTATCCAATCGAACAAAAATACTTTACTTTTGCCTTCAATTCACTCATTTCGCCCTCTGTTTATTCATTTGTTTGTTGGCTTATTTATTTTTTCACTCAGTCTAATTTGCCTGCCTATTTATTTAGTTTTTGTTTCAACTGGACGGTATTCATCAAAGAGCAGAAAAAAACAGTGTTATGTTGAGTGGAGACAAAAGCGTACTGACCGCTGGATGTGGACTGGTCAGGCAGGTGTTTCGATGTCCACTAGCAATCACACAGCACCTTCCCTTGTCCTGTGGAAGGAGAAAAGAGAACTGCGGCAGATCACATGCGGCAGGAACAATGTTTTTTGCACAATACGTTTGTGAGTGTTAACTCAACCGCCTGATTCCTTTTCTTTCCGTTTATTCACCCATTTGGCGAACGAATCAATTTGCCGATCCTAGAATATGGCTGTGAATCTTGAAAACATTTTTTCCAGGTGTCCCCAAAAAATATTTTCAACTCCATCACCGTTCCAGGCTTCCATAGAAAATGATCAGATTGATACAATGGACAGAAGGCCGTTATTTGCTCTTGTGAATCTTGAACCAACGCTGTCAATATCAATTGGTGAATTGATTTGCTGACTCAAGTTGCAATGACTGTGTCTCCCCAGAGTGCTCCATGTTGCTAGATTGTACAAAGCATAGCTGGATTGACCACAGTTCGAGGCTGGTCCCCCACTCCTTTAGGGCAGAGAAGGAGGAGGACTGGGCTGCCCGCTCTCTCTGGGCAGCCCCCCCTTACCCCGCACATTCCTTTGTTTTAGCGAAGCTCACACCCATGACACCCAGCTGTGTCAACGTCTACACTCACACCCAGGGCACCCCGCCGTGTCAAAGCCTTCGCACAAGCAACGCGCGCACATACACATGAAAAAACACAATGCACGCACATATGCAGAAGTACACAAAAGACACACAAAAGGGACACACAAAAGGGACACACAGACGGCTCCTCCAAAATGGCCCCACCCTCAGCCGACCCCCCTGCCCACGAACTGTCCTAGGACAACGAAACTCCCTCGGAAGCCCCATAGCAACGGCTAGCAATGCTGATAACGCGCTAGTGTTGGTGAATGCATTATTGTTACAGAAAATCCACGATCTATTGCAGCTGCAATTAAAAAAAAAAAAAAAAACACATAATCGTCCGGTTCAAAATTAATAAATCAATTTTTCACCAGCCCTCGCACGCAAACATCCAGGAGTTCATCCCTTCTGAAGAATCTCCTCCTGGAAAATCCCCGTTCGTACATTCCAGTAGGCGGCGTACGGCAGCAGACTAGTGACCCGAAATGGCATCAGTGAGTCACGCATGGAACCTCCGTGAATAGGCTTGGATTAGAATGGTCCATCCCGATCACTGTAATCCGTATTACTAGCCTCGATACGCAGATTAATCATAATTAGAATTGTTTGGCCGAAAAATTCTTAACAATCCATTCACTCAACACAGCTGCATGCTAGCGGCACCACTCACCCGTGAAGCAATCCTGAGCGACGGACACCAAGAAGGGAGTGGCGGCCAACTCGAACACTCTCGAAGGAAAAAGAGAAACACAGGGCCCACTCCCCCCCCCCCCCTTGACGCCATCAGCTAGGACCCGAAGTCCCTCGGCACCAATAATCTTGATCGTTCGTCCCTTGTTCATTGCTTCTACGGGTGTTAATGGCAGAGGATGGTTAAATCAGCAGGAAGCCAGGTGTTGGACAGAAAGTTAGTTTAATCTTGAAGACAGCGGACACATCGCGATGTTGGCTGAAGAGGAGGCATGAAGAGAGAGAGAGAGAGAGAGAGAGAGAGAGAGAGAGAGAGAGAGAGAGAGAGAGAGAGAGAGAGAGAGAGAGAGAGAGAGAGAGAGAGAGAGAGAGAGAGAGAGAGAGAGAAAAAAAACGGACTGAGAGGGCATCTATATGGCGCACAGTGTATGACGCAGTAGGATGTGACGTAATGGTGTGCGACATCATGTAAATGAAGGCAGGATATGACGTATCAGGAAGTCCAAAACGTAAACAAATATTAGAAGCGATGTTTAAAGATGTTCGTATAGCGAATTACCCCAACAGAGATAATGTGGCATTGTCATGAACTGACGACATACAAATGAAGTTGAGTGGTTTAGAAAAATAAACTAGACGTCAGCCTATCAGCCATCCCTTCACTTGATTGATACATCGGACAACCAATCAGATGACATCTCATTATTTGGTGCACTGTGAAGGCTCAAACAATGCATCTGAGCGTTCTAGTCATCAGTTACATTTGAATTTTTCATTGTTTTTTTTATTGAATGTAAGATGGGATATAAAAATGAGTGGTGTAGCTCGACCAAGTAAGACGAGAAAAAAATCACTTTATTACAGGATATAAAAATGAATGGTGTAGCTGTACCAAGTCAGAAGAAAAAAAACACTTTCATACGGAATGGGAGGACTTTTTTCACAATGACATTTTCAAAGAGCGTTTGTCTCGTCTGCCAGTTGCCAGAGTGAGCTCTGGTCATGGCAGAAAAAAATACATAATTATGTTGTGTTGTGCAACATATTTGTTTATACAACATTGTAAATTCCAATAATCCTCAACATATTTCTCAATAAATAAAATGTGACGATCACTTTGACTTGGTCATTTCAAAAGTAGCGCCCATACTAAAAAGTTGTGAGCACCCTTGCTTTAGCTTGATCACTGATTGTCTTTCTTTTTAGGATGCTGCTGATGGACCTATGCACACTTGACTTATATTTCATGATCAAATCTTTCTTAATTTGATAGTTTTGCACACTATATTTCTTTTCTTAACCACATTTACCACTTCCACTTGCTTTCTTGGTGCCATGATTGAGGGCTAATGCACGACGCAAAAACAACATTCAGATATTCTGTACTTCTCACCAAATACGTTGGCTTATTTTTATCTTTTTTGAAAAATACAAAATACAGTGGTACCTCGGTTCTCGAACGCCTCAGTGTTTGAACAAATCGGTGTTCGAACAAAATATTCGAGATATTCTTGCTTTGGCGCTCGAACATCAATCGGTGTTCGAACGCCAATACAACGTGTGAGTGCGTACGCGAGGGTGGAGAGCTGAGCGGCGCACAGGCCAACTGCTGTTGCTCTAGCGTTTAATATAGGTGTACGAAGAGTTTTAGCCCCTAATCATGCCTCCAAAGAAAGTAAGTGCTGCTTAAAGTGACAAAACAAAAGTAGTGAGTAGAACTATTGCATTTAAGAAAGAAATAATCGCAAAATATGAAGGACGTGTGCGAGTGTCTGATCTGGCTAGGGCAGGGGTGGGCAAACTTTTTGACTCGCGGGCCGCATTGGGTTCTAAAATTTGACAGAGGGGCCGGGCCAGGAGCATTTGGAGGGAGTGTTTGGGCCGGAAATACTCCGAACAAGTTATGTCCATAATTTATAAAATCACTTCAAATGACTTCGACTGAGCGTATTTTACAAAGATTCCACAGCATATAGTTATAGTTTACGTTTTAAGACTTGCGCTGAATATATGAAGTCTTGTTTTCCAGTTGATGACGATCCCCATGTGACGTCACGTTTGGACCGCCCCTGACCGAGAAAGCGACATACAATGCATTTTGGGTACTTTGTTTGGTCTGAAAACTTTGTGTTAATCCGTGTGGATCCGTGTTGATGGCGAAATTAGAAGGAAAACACATAAATAACGCCATGGTGAATCGTTGAGTGTTGCACCAAGACAACTATTTGATATTCGCTGACACAAATTCCCAGCTGACAAATCAGCCCATTTCCAACGGAGCTTGGGCGCAATCTTCTGCTTTTTCTGGGTGCTACATTGCTGTCATTGACGGCTCGAATTGATATGGGAGGACTCCTAGAATCAATTGCAAACATTTATGCTTTCCTCTTCAGAAGAACAAGAACAAGAAAACATCTTCTCCGAATCTGAAGCCATTGTTTTGATTCTCGAGCAAGGCACGACGTCTTGGCGTGACGTCACGAACGGAGGGGTGGGACCTTCTGAAACTGACCATTTCCGGATTCATTTTGAAGTCATTTTTATTGGTGTTTTTCATTTAACTAAAAATATCAGCCTGCCTGATTTGGGTATTTTAGATGCTATAAAACGTTTTTCTGATGTCAGTGGGAAACAAAAACAAAAAATGGTGCCGGTTGTCCTTTAAATGTAGTATGTACAAACCTCATAGCACAGTAAAAACACTACAACCCAATTTATTAACTGTCTTTCAAATGTGAAAAATATCCCTGATCAGTTAATAAATTTGTCTCAAGGAATATGCAAGATATGGCATTTACAGACTATTTCGCAGATACTTGGAGGAGGAAATGGAAATAGATTAAAATAACATATGCACTGTGATTTATCAAGATTGCGTCTGTTTTTAAGTTTCCATCGAAGGGGCAAAGAAATCAACATTTATTGAAAAATGGAATCACATTCAAAACATATTATTACACAACGAAATATTCAAGCTCAATAATACCTACTTGTGTTAAATTCCGCCAAATCATAGATGGTTTGTCCTGACCGCGCGCTCAACAAACTCCTCACTGACGCTCTTGCCTTCACGCGCTAACAATACACGTGTACCGTCGCCGAGCACACAAACATAGACTACCTGCAGTTGAAATTTGCATACTCGGCTCGGCAGCCAATCAGAAGCCTGCTTCTTTCTTCCGGACTTTCGCAAGCGTTACAAAGTCGTGCAATTGCATGTCATTTTCCAAAATAGATGCACAGAACCTCAAACTAGAAGAAAGATTCAAAAGAAGCTAACAACATATGTGACGCTACAAAACGTAAATTTACATTAAACCGTGACTGTAAAGTGTACGTGAGATTTATGAAAGGGGCTTAGTGGCTCGTAGGAATCAATCCAAACGTTGCATTGTGCACCACAATGACAATCGACTACTGTAGCAAAATTTACAGCCATGCGCATTTGCCGTAAATTAAGCAAGGTAGCATTTGTAGTTGGTGCATCCTTGATTTAAAAAAAAACTTTATACTTTGTGACAATGTTTCTTAATGGGATTGGTCTCATTTTGCTTCAAGTTGGGAAAAATGGGGCAGTTATCTGCCCTGTTGTTCGCTAGCTTTTTGTCATGAGTTTTAGACACTGTTTGTACTATAATTTGGGCAAGTTCGGCGGGCCGGATTGAAAAGCCTAACGGGCCGTATGTGGCCCGCGGGCCGTAGTTTGCCCACGCCTGCGCTAGGGTGTGACTGTGGGAGTGAGAGCAAGTGTCATTGGATAGATGTTTTAACAGAAAAGAACATCCTGTAGCCGTGTCATCCGTAGCTGTCACGTTCCGAGCAAGAGTGACGGCAGCTGACTCGTCGGAACGTAGTGGAATGTTTGGGATCCCAAGGCAGAGACGTATACTACCCAAGCAGGATGTTTATTCACAAATAAAAGAAAACACAGCGAGTAAGAAGGCAGGGGGTGATCCGATCCGCTTACTACGCCAAAAAGCAAATGGCACACGAGGGTGCAAAATTACGCAATGCCGGAAGATGACATAAATGTACGAGACGCAGGGAAAATACCTCGGACCGGATACACTCGCGCATCGAAGGAAGAGTCCAAGTACGGTGGCGCGGTGAGACAATCATCCGGCATTGGCGAGGTGATCGCGAACCGTATAAATGCCCCGTTTCCGTGATGAGAGAATTGTCGCAGTAATACAGTATATGTGCTCCAATATTGAATAGAACCAAAGGACTAACAAGTTTTTTTGGCTTTTGTTTTGTAGGTGAACTATTTGCAAATCTTACAATTCATAAAGTACCACTCATGAAACTGGTGATGTTTTACGTGACTTATTGTCACTTTTACCTGTGGAGCGGATATCGTTTTCACAGTAGTAAGCATGACATAATCACTTGTCGGTTTTTATATTGCAAATTTCCCCATTATGGGACTATTAAAGGTTTTCTGATTCTGATATGTCCCCCCCCCCCCCAGATCACCGCTTCAGTAAGACTCTAGAGCAGGGGTCGGGAACCTATGGCTCGCGAGCCATATATGGCTCTTTTGATGATTGCATATGGCTCACCGATAAAACTAAATACACATTTTCGTGTTTTCGCTGTTCATTTCCCGTTGGGGCTGCAATTGGCGGAAAGCACAATTTTGATTGCACTGTAAACCTGAACAGTACTACTGACTTAAAGTCATTGAGGTCAGTCAACTCAAAAGCCGATTTTTTGTTTCAAAAACTCAAACGTTTTGAGTTTTTGAATGAGTCCTGCGTTTTTAATTTGCAGTAGATCAATACTTTTGAGTTCATTGCAATCGTTTACTCAAACATTTTGAGTTCACGGCAGGAAGCTGCGTGATGACGTCACTGCGTGCTCTCATTGGACGCCATTTGAATTCTCAACGGCTGAATATTTATTTTAAATTAGGGTGGAAAGACAAACAATCGTATTTAATATACTATATATGTATACTACAAGGACCCAGTGTGTCAATGCTGTAGTCGCTCCACAGGAAAGGAATAATTTGGAAAGTCCGTTTGGGGCATTATATCCGCCGCTCAAGCCAAGGACTTCTCCTAATCTTACGAGCTCTTCTGTGGTAAGTAGGAATGTTTCTTAAACGTCTCTTGTTTGTTGAAAGACACAGCAGGGTTATTAGGAGAATTGTACCGCGAAGGTTTGTTTGGGCGGTGGTGGAGTAATATCTATCACAGGGTGTTGCGAGTTATGTTTGTGTCCGCGAAGGTTCGAGAATAATAGTCAAATGGGTGTTAAATTAAGTTTTATATGAACTTCAAAAGTTATAAGGGTCACCCGAAATCCACCGCCCAGATGCTGCAACGCCAGCAGGTTGGTGCTTTGAGTTTTGTTTTAAACGGCAGCACAATAAATCATGCTAATTCAACGTGCAACAGTTGTGCTGCCGTTTTAAGAAGGCACTAAGTAAATATAATGCTAGCCAAATGAAATATCACTGTGTACAATTGGTGTAGTTTTAAATGGTCATTCATGTGTAAACATACAACTTTTTAAATGTATTTTTGAAACTGCAAACACTATTTTTCAAACTGCAAACACCTGACTGGCTTGATGGCATCATTTAATCTGGTAAATTAGATTATTTATTCAATTTAAAAAGTAAACATGGATCAAGGTGTTTTATTAAATTAAATGATTACATTTGTTGTGTTTTTTCTATTCAACCTTTTAGCCCCAGGGTGGTAATTGAGTGACACCACCATTATCTAAGGTATGTTTACATTTTTATTAATGGTACATGATTAATTACCCGAATCATATTAAAAATAATACATGTATGTATTTTTTTATATTGAACAGAATTTTACCTAAACTTAATTCTCCATAGGTCTCCATAGGCCACTGTCTTGGGTTTGAGATGCTGAAGACAAGTACTGCAATGTTAAGCTCCTGTCGCTTTCCCCAAATTAAAACTTGGCTTTTGATAAGGGAACAGCATGATATACACGAGACGCAGTCTGGCCCTTCGTGCTCTCCATGCATACCTACGAGAAGATGACTCACAGTTATTCAAAACATGCAATGTATGTATTGCCTGACTTAACACAAATGTCTATTGATGTATTTTGCAGTGGGAAGAGGATCCAGACATTGAAAACATTCCTGTCGCACATCTCTCCGTGACAACTGACAACTAGCGCCATCTTGTTTAACCCCAACAGCATTTCTGTTGTGATAGCAGATGGCATTATTGTGAGATGTCTCCCTAGGTTGGGTGATAAACACCTCCTCTTGTTTGGTTTAATGTATGCATTGCATTTAGATTCTCCCCAAAAATTAATCCACACATTCACCTTCATTCAGAAAACACTGCTGTGTCTTGATGATAACAGACCACTCAAACCACGCCTGCTAAATTTAAAAAATGCTTTGTTCCGCAATATTGAAGGCACCAGTGCCTCCAATATTACGGAACAAAGTAACACTGGATAAGTAATTTCATAGTTTTACTCTGCTTTGTATACCTAAACATTGATGTACTGTTTGTGAATGATTTTCTATTCATAATTTGATGTCTAAACCTGGATTTCACCAAAATGCCTTTTTTCATTTTATGAATACTGTTTGTTTTTAGTAAGTTTTACTTTGATTTGCACCTCATAACGAGTACATTGAAATGTATTCTCTTGTATTTATTCAAGTACATGCTTGTCAGAGAATTTATTTAACTTAATTTGTTGTTTTTTTCTGTTTTGTTTTGTTGTTGTGTTTATTTCACATCTTTATCACGATGTTGTGTTAATGACTAAAAAAGAACTGATCAGGGGTTTATTTGTTGTTTTGGTATGTGGACATGCTGTGCATTTGATACTGTTATCATGAATGTTCAAAGGTTGTTTTAAACCTTAATAAAAAAATGTGCACTAAAACAGACATGTGAGGTGGGTTTTTGTTTTTAGACATAGAAGGCAAATGTAAGTACAGTATACATGAATATATTTTTTCAGGTAACATAAATTTGAGTTGGTTACGCTTAAATATGAAACCTAATTTTAACTTAAAAATTAAGATAACAAGAAAACATTACAGTAAACTGAAAGTACATCATTTAAGTTCATTCAAACTCATAACATTTAGGTTCAGTCAAACTCATAAAATTTATTTCCACTACTCAAAAATTTTGAGTAAAATGTACTCGAAATTTTTGAGTAAACTGTACTGAAAATTTTTGACGTAATCAGTTGCCATAAAAATTTTGAGTCCTTTCAACTTGTTGGGTTTTACAGTGTGGATGTCACTGATTTAGATTGGCCGAAAGCGCCGTTTTGATTGGATGATAGTGGCCATCATGTTGAAACAGGTAAACGCCCCTTTAAATGAGCCCAACTAGTGCACTTCAGCGTTAATGCACCGGAGCATTAGAGGAGAGAAAATGTTCGGATTCTAATTTGCAATGATACAATACCATCGATGAAACAGTCGAATGTCAGTGACATTTTAACAAGTCCCATGTTAACGTTAGCATCAACATACTTAATAATAATAATAATACATTTAATTTACAAGCGCCTTTCTGAACACTCAAGGACACTTTACAACAAAGACAACACACAAAACAGTAAAATCATGCATAAAGCAATAAATAATAAAACAGCATAATAAATTAGACCATGTAAGCAAGTTTAAAAAGGTGGGTTTTCAGGTGAGATTTGAAAGTAGGAAGGGAGTCAATGTTGCGGATGTTGGGTGGAAGTGAGTTCCAGAGTTTAGGAGCGGAGCGGCTGAAAGCTCTGCACCCCATCGTTGTGAGACGGGCAGAGGGCGTGTAGAGGTGGAGGGAGGAAGAGGATCTGAGGGTCCGAGTAGGAACGGAGATTTGAATTAGGTCAGACAGATAGGGAGGGGCAAGGTTATGGATGGCTTTAAATGTAAACAGAAGTATCTTGAATTCAATACGGAGTTTAACAGGGAGCCAGTGGAGCTGTTGGAGGACAGGAGTGATGTGGTGAAATGAGGGGGTTTTTGTGATGATCCGGGCTGAGGAATTTTGGACTAGTTGGAGTTTATGGAGACATTTTTGATTGACCCCGAAAAGAAGTGAACTTCTTTTCTTCAATCTACTTCTGCGAGAAGTAGATTGCAGATAGCAAGTGTGGAAGCTTATGAGCCGTGTGCAGGCTAGCTAGCAGTAACTTCGCCTCCTGACCGGCAAGTTGAATTTCATTCTGATTGTTTGCCTGGATTTTTACCAATCACGAGGAACGGAAAACCATTCATGTTAACGGTGAGTACAATCACAAAGTTATTTTAAATAATACATTCTGATATTTTGTGGAAAAGTGGCGGCGCGTGCGTGTGTGTGTGCGTGCACGCGAGCGTTTGTATGTGCGCGCGCGCGTGCGTGTGGCTCTCGCTGAAAAACATTTCTAAATATTTTACTTTTATGGCTCTCTTAGTCAAAAAGGTTCCCGACCCCTGCTCTAGAGTCTAGAGCGTTTGTATGTGCGCGCGCGTACAAACGCGCGCTCACAAATATTTTCTGTGTCAGGGAGAGGAGACACAGAATTCTGCATTAGATCAATTTGTTAGGAATAAATCATCTGTGAGTATCTTGCCGGTTTCTTTGGTGATCTCTCTCACAACGAACATGCCAATTGTTAGGTTACAACGTTGCGCAATAAGGTAAATATTTAATTCCGTTCATAATATTTACAATTTTAAAGATAACCGCAAAATGCTAATAGTAGCCTGTAATATTTTAACCTAACACTAACCTAATTTTGCCCCGTTCCACGAAGCAGCATCCAAAGTCAGACCCAAACGTGATTTTTAATTTCCTGTAGTCATAAGTCTGTCGTCCATCCAGGCGCTGCAGGAAGAAATCACTACGTGTACACATGACTCCATACACACGATACAACAAAACAGAGGACGTTTTATTGTTTATAGTGGTTCATTTCAGTGGTGATCATCACCATTGAGAATGCTTTGTCGCATTCACATGGAGCAAAAACGAACTGACAATATTTACCATTTTTTTCTTAGATGGCTTTAAGCAAGAAATCCCGCTCGCAATTTGACAAAGGTGTCTCCCTCATTCTGGTCTATTAATTTATTATAGCCTACGTTAAAACTCTGACTGCATGACAACCAAGACCATGCCACCGTCATGAATTAATGTTGTGAACGTTAACTCGGAAACACATTTGACGTCAGATGAGAATGGTTTTCTGATTCGCGGTTTCACACTTTTATTTGGCTCACAATAATTTGTTTGGTTTGACCCATTAAAAAAAAACTATTTTTTTCCAGAACTTCTATATTTCATATTTGTTTATTTAACCTTCATTTTCAAATTACGACTTGACTGCAGACAGCAGTATAAAAAAATGAAAAGTAAATCCAATTTTTTTATATATTCTTATATGAAGACATTTGAAATGACTATCGACCTCTATAAAAATAATGAATGATATTTTGAAAAGTATATTTATGATGTTTTTGTTTGAACATTTCCTGTCCAAAATGTTGATGCGGTTCAAACATACAGGCTATAAAGTACTCGTTGATCTCTGTGCTCCGGCAAATAAATATCCTACTTGTATGATCTAAACAAGAGGACCATCTTGACCCTTTATTCTCACAAATGCATCGCGAAAGCGCTGAAGATCTCAACACAGGAATTGACCATTACTGTTAAATTGGTCCTTCAGTAAAATTATGTTTGTATTAATCCGATTTTGTAAATACAGTATTGCGGCGGGCGGGAGACTAGGCATCTCACCCAGCAGGCGCACAGGAGGGGGCGGGTTTATGTTAAATATATTTCACTGCTTTTGCTATGTTCGAGTCAGAACTACTTGTTAGCCGTTGGAACGAACACGTGTCTACGTTCAGTCTTGCGTGCTCCTTCCTCAACGACGACAGTAGTGATTGGTTCGGATTGTTCCTATTAAAGGCACATTGATCCAACCATCCATTTTCTGATCCGTTTCTCCTGACGAGTGTCGTTCGCGAAGGCTCGGGCTCTTAGAGCCGTCTCTTTGAACTAAACGGCTGGATCCGTCTCTGATTAGGGAGCCGCTTATAGGAGCTGATTCCGCAACCCCATCGGTTAAAGTCGCCCGTGATTGGCCAAAATCCATGGTTGAAGAAAGACTCACACACACACACACACACACACACACACACACACACACACACACACACACACACACGCACACACACACACACACACACACACACACACACACACACACACACACACACACACACACACACACACACACACACACACGCGCACAGGAATATAAATAAAGTCGCATACATTTTAAAAATGATATACTATATTGTATATTTTTGGTAGTAAATTAATTTAAGCAACATCAAAAAAAAGAAAGACTGAGGCGCGATTTGGGAGCCAAAGAGCCATGTAGAAGTGAGCCGAGTCAAAAACAACACTCTCTAAAAAGAGCCGTAATTCCCACCACTGCTTGACTGACGATTGCAATACGGAAACAAAAAAAAAAAAAAAACATGCGCATTCGTAAAGGTGCTTCCTTTTCTGAGAAGTCAACAAATTCCGTGGTTTATATTCCGCCAATCAAATCATATACTCCTCAGACACCGGAAAAGGAACACCACCCGGAAGTACAAAGAGCGCGCGAAATGATTGGACTTAATCTCACGTTTTCAATCAACGCCGGGGCAATCCGGTGTTCGTCGATGTTGTGCACGTCAGCGAGTGACTTTGGTGCATTCTGTTTCACATTCAGTCATTCTGAATGTCATTCTGAATGTCATTCTGACTTTAGTTAGCTGACGAAGCCTCTTGGATAGGAGGCGAAACGTCCGAAACCTTCAAAATTGTACAGATGACGGCTGAAGAAACCTTCTCATCGATGGACCACTCCTGTACGACTGAGAGTTTACACAGACATTCTGTTTCACAGTTGCGTGGCCACTTGTTTTGTATTGTCTCAACCTCCCTTGTCGGTCGCAGCTTCGTTTGTTGAAACTTGTTCTCACGCCGCTGATTCTAAGTAAGCCTTTTGCTTTTGCTTTTGTTTTTGTGTTTGCTTTTGACTCGCAATGTTTGCTTTTGACTCACAATGTTTGCTTTTGACTCGCAGTGTTTGTTCTGATATTGGTGATTCAAACGGATGACAGAGTGAGGCTGCTGCAGGTTGCTACTTGCTTTCTTTTGCTACATAATCGTGTGTCAGGTTGGTTTGAAAATGAATCACTCATCAAGCGCATGCGGTTTTTGATCACAGGGCCAATACTTTACGTGTCAGCTGTCATTTTTGCATTGAGGGTTTGTTTATGTATTTTGTTTGTTTGATTGCTTTATGTGTGTATTCATTAACTCATGTCTTCATTTATTTATTTTGTGACTCAACTGGTAAGTTTTCATGTTCTGCATCTAATTGTTCGATTCATGATTGATTAAAAAGGCACTTGACATGTCCTTCTATTTTTTGCATTGAGCGTGCATGTGTTTATTTGTTTATTTCTTTGTGCATTATTTTCTAATTTAACCAACTGCTTATCCAAATAGCGCGCGCGCGCGCGCACACACACACAATGCGCGGACGCGCACGCACAGCAGCTTTGATGTCTTTCAAGCCCTTGATCTCCTTGATGTGCGTCTCACCTTGACGCATATCACACGCTTGAAAATGGTATAAAAAGAGCTGTCGCGGGACAGAGAATCAGACTCATCTCGGACTCAGACTCGGACAGACAGACACACCTCGCAGAGACCTGCTCAGCATCGCACGGAGTTTCACAGCACGACTTGCTCGACTCCACGCCACGATCAAGCTCTGTGTGAAACCTGCCTGGGAGATCTGACAACGAACCTACTATAAATAAAGAGAAACATCAAACTCTTCATGCGCACCCGCGTGCACACGCACACACAATGCGCAAACGCGCGCGCGCACACAGACACGTGACCATGCACACACACACACACACACACATGAACATTGCATGCACACGAGCAACTACGTCGATCGCGATCTACTGGTCAATCGCGGAGGTAGTACTGGTCGATCGCAGTGTGACAGTAAAAAAAACATTTTTCAGCCTATCAAACCTCCCGTCACTTGATTGACATACAGGGCAACCATTCAGAACTGAATTTTTACCTTTAGGTCGCCGTGCATGCGTTAACAACGGCGCTAAACGCAGCAAAATTTACAAGCTAGTCAGCGAATTACCTCAGATTTTAAGCCCTTGCTAAAACATATGCTGATCAATATGAGTGAGAAAGCGGGACCAAGTAAGGGGGCAAAACATATTACTTTCATACGGAATGGGAAAATGTGGAGTGGCATTTTCGGACTGTTCATGGAAAATACGACATTGACTTCCCACCGAAAAGCCAGCTGAGAAAGAGAACGGTGGACGAACTAAAAGCCCAATTGTCCGGTCAGCAGTCATTTTTCACTCAACATACTTCAAAAGTGAAAGCCGCCACCGAAGCATCGTTCCGGGTGAGTCACGCAATCGTTAAAAACAATAAGTCCTTCCAAGACGCAGAGATGGTCAAAGAAGCATTCGTTGAAGCAGCTGACTCCTTGTTCAGAGACTTTAAAAAATAAGGCAGAGATATTATCTTCAATCAAAGCTCTGCAGCTGTCAAGACATACAGTTACACGGCGCTGTGAAGCCATGGCTGAGGATTTAACCCAGCAAATGTGGAAAAACATCGGAGATTGTGAGTGTTCTCACTGCTGAAGTCCAGGGCTCATGGGCAGTTCTGTAACTTACTCACACAGGAAAAGTACCCCAACATGATGAAATTGCTACCTGCTTGACTGCATTATTCGGCTCCACTTATTTATGTGAGTCAGCCTTTTCCTGTATGAAGATCAATAAGTCCAAATACCGTTCCACCATGAATGATGAACATTTGGAAATGTGCTTGAGGCTGGCTGTCAGCAACTACTGTCCGGACTATGCATCCCTCAATTCAGTGCGAGTCATCAAAGTAAACTCAGGTAATTACAAAAAAAATGTTAATAGTTATTTATTATGTTATGTATATGTAGTTATGATGTGTGTTGTGCAATATTGGCTTATTCAATTGTGCAAGGTACATCAACATTCATTGTACAAACCAAGAATTCTTAAAACATTTGAAAATAATTATGTTTTGCATTTTTGTCGTGGGTAGATCATTTTGACTTGGTAGTTTTTATAAGTAGCTCGTATGCTGAAAAAGTGTGAGCAGCCCTGCTCTAGATAATGCATCAGCAAAGGTGAGTTAAACCGAGCTGCTTCATCCCTTAATAATCTTCTTCTCCTTTCGGCTTTTCCCTTCAGGGGTCGCCACAGCGAATCAATGTCCTCCATCTAACCCGGTTTTGTGCATCTCTTCTCTCACACCAGCTACCTTCATGTCCTCTTTGACCACATCCATACACCTCCTCTTCGGTCTTCCTCTCGGTCTCCTGCCTGGCAGTTCAAGGCTCAGCATCCTTCTCCCGATATAGTCCCTCTCTCTCCTATGGACATGTCCAAACCATCTCAGTCTGGCCTCTCTGACTTTCTCTCCAAAGCCTCTAATATGAGTTGTCCCTCTAATGTACTCATTCCTGATACTATCCAACCTGGTCACTCCCAAAGAAAACCTCAACATCTTCAGCTGTGCTACCTCCAGCACTGCTTCCTGTCTTTTCTTGAGCGGCACTGTCTCCAGTCCAAACATCATGGCTGGTCTCACCACTGTTTTTTACACTTTTCCTTTCATCCTAGCTGAAACCCTTCATCACACATCACACCTGACATTTTTCTCCAGCCGCTCCAGCCTGCCTGGACACGCTTCTTCACCTCTTTTCCACACTCTCCATTGCTCTGGACAGTTGACCCCAAGTACTTGAAACCCTCCACCTTCTTTATCTTTTCTCCATGTAGCATCACTCTTGCACTTGGATCCCTCTCATTCACACACATATATTCCGTCTTGCTGCGACTGATCTTCATTCCTCTCCTTTCCAGGGCATATCTCCACATCTCTAGTTTCTCCGCCACCTGCTCCCCGTTCTCGCTACAGATCACAATGTCATCTGCAAACATCATGGTCCAAGGGGATTCTTGTCTAACATCGTCTGTCAGCCTGTCCATCACCATAGCAAATAAGAAGGGGCTCAGAGCTGACCCCTGGTGGAGTCCCACCTCCACCTAGAATTCCTCAGTCACACCGACAGCACACCTCACAACTCTGACATATTTTTCTGTCACTCCAGACTTCATCATGCAATACCACAGCTCTTCTCTGGGAACCCTGTCGTACGCTTTCTCCAGATCTACAAAGACACAATGCAATTCCTTCTGACCTTCTCTGTACTTCTCTATCAGCATTCTTAAAGCAAACACTGCATCTGTCGTACTCTTTTTTCCGCATGAAGCCATACCGCTGCTCACAAATGTTCACTTCTGCTCTTAGTCTAGCTTCAACTACTCTTTCCAAGAGTTTCATTGTATCTTCCTCGCTGCCAGCGTCATCCTACACACCACCAACCTTTTCCCTTTTACTAGTTGGTATTATAGCATTATTAATATGAAAAGCAAATTAGTGACAGCTGATCATCAGACCAGAGTAACCACAGGGAAAGTTAGTGGATGCTCTCTGTGCAAATATAAATAAAGCCATATAAATAAAAACATTTAATAGTGTTTTTTTTTTTACATGAGTAATTCGTTTTTCACAAAATTGTACATGGTTTTTGGTAGCTAATTAATTTAGGCAACAAAAAAAGCCATCTTTTTAGTGAGCCAAGCCAATAGAACTGGCTCTCTGGAAGGAGCCGGAATTCCCATCACTACTCCTTACATGGGTCGTCGTCATGCTGGTGACTATCCCAGCTGTCTTCGAACAGAATGATAATAATAACAATAATAATACATTTCATTTATAATGACCTTTCAAAACTCAAGGACACTTTACAGTCAAATGATATTTTTTCTATGGGTGAGCAGCGGCAGCCACACGCGCCAGCAATCACTCAACCTGGGGAACACCCTGAACTGTTTGCCAGCCAATTGCAGGGCATCTAACAATAATGATCTCTCGGGATGGTGACTATATTGAGTAAGTATAAAGTGTGGGTTAAACATTTTAAAATGAAGATCCTGGACGTGACGTACTGAAGAATTACATAATTGAAATTAATACAAATTATACAACACATTTAACCGTCGTTTAAAAAAAAAAACATGATGTGACTGTCACACTGCCTCATTACTGTGCAATTTACAATGTGAGGGTCACTGTTGTATCACTCACTGTTTTATGGAATAAACTTTGTTATTTCATTTTTTTTCTTTTGACTTTTGTTTATGTAGACATTAGTAAGAAATATTGTGCTAAGTCTCTTCTCTTTGTCTTTTCTATAATACTATACAATAGCTATCTGGCTATCTGGCTGGCTCGCTATTAGCTATCTATTGGCTTGCTAGCTAGCTTTCTATATATTTGTCTTACTATTCTATTTGAGTTACTGCCGGGTTGGGTGAACGCTGGCCTGTGTGGTGCCCCTGCTCACCCACAGAAAAACGTATGTGACTGTAAAGTGACCTTGAGAGTTTTGAAAGGCGCTTATAAATGAGATGTATTATTATTATCATTATTATTATTACATACTAAGCCATTGCACAACTCACTGTTTTACGGAATCAACTACGAATGATAAGGTAGTGTTGATTGATCGGCACAGATAAGTTAGGTACGCTACAGCAAGGTTGGCCAACCAGTCAGAGACGAAGAGCCACATTTTTTACTATGTTACTGCAAAGAGCCACATCAAGATGGCGGCACGTGAACACAAAGCGGCTCCCCTCTCATTCCCTGCAAATTGGCGTTTTTGTGTTTATTATGTTGGTTAAAGTCATAAGTGCCTTACACGCAGGGTCCGAGAGGACAGTAATTTCATCTGTGCTGTATGTCATGCATATGAGCATATTTGACAATCAGTGACGTGCGGTGAGGTTCATGGCTGGTGAGGCACTGACGTCATCACAGTTAGTTTTACAAACATATGAACTCTTCAGAGTAGTTTATTCACCATTTGATTGGCAACAGTTAACATGTTTTGTTTAAAATGTCATGTCAGCATTCTTTATATAAACTGTAGCATAGAAAAAATAATTAAAAATACATTATTATCGTGTTATCTTTACTTATAAATTAAGTCCATGCGCCGCTCCTTCTGAAGAAAGGCATCGATACCTTCTTTGTAGAAGCCTTCTTTATCTTTCTTCAGTTTTAAAAGTCTCTCTATTTCTTTCATTAGATATGTAATCGTCCATTCTGAAATTAAGGCCAAGCAACACGAAAAAATGACTGGATGGTTGCACATAACTTGCTAACTGTTTACTGTAGCTTCCTCTCACTAATTCTATTATTCTGCAGCCAAGGAGGCGCAAGAATAATCTCTGTAATCACCAGCGCCCCCTGTCATGAGGCAGGACAAATGTGTGCCTCAACTCGGCACACAGTTTTGATATAAATAAAATAAACACTGTTGTACAGTGTTTATAATGTAAAGTGACTCTACATTATATACACCAGCTAAACTGTAGAAATTTAGTTCATATACTAAAAGTGTTTGAACACTTTAATAGCGATATGCAGAGGCACATCAATGCGGTCTCACTGCAGAGCAAGCCAGCACAGTAAGCATAGTGATTGCGCAATCCATGGTGAGGATCAGCCGGCTGGTGCCTCACTGCTCGTCTCTACTTAGTATTTGAACGGTAGATGTGAAAATTCAGCGATTTTGAAAAAAAATCCAAAAATGGTGAAGTTAAATGGAAAAGAACTTTAAGGTACAAATCACTCAATCAATATAACTGTTTAATTTATGTTTTCATTTGATATTTCCATGATGACAGGTGAGGCACGGCCTCACCTGCCTCCCCTGACTGCACGTCACTGTTAACAATAACGCTGACTTTGATAAACATGGGCACACATGAACACCCCATCGCCCCATCCCTCACAAACACAGACCTCTGCTCAGACAGTTTTATTGTAAGTATCACATTTTAAATACAAAATCAACAAATATATCGGAAATTGACGCCTAGAGTCCTAAAGCCACAGGCAACAATAGTGTGCATGTTGCTTAGTGGGACTTCTGGCATTCTTTGTCTTGGACAATCATAATTAAATCTGGCTTGCATTCTGTTGCCACTCGAAGCAATTGTTTTTACATGAGAGTCAGTCAGAACCGATCGATGCTTTGATTTCACATGTTTTAGGGTAGAAAACACAGACTTGCAGACATATGTTGACCCAAACATTGACAGTATCTTTTAGCGCAGCCGGTTTGACATTGGGGTATTTTTCCATTGACACGCGTTTCCAGAACTCAATGATCCCTTCCCTTAAAGGACAACCAACGTCTCCGGACAAGTTGTGTCCATAATTTGTAAAATGGCTTCAAATGACTTCTACTGAGCGTATTTTACAAAGATTCCACCGTATATAGCTATATTTTACGTTTTAAGACTCGCGCTGAATATTCAGGAATTCTTGTTTTTGAGTTGGTGACGAGTCCGTACGTGACGTCACTAAAGGACCTCCCTTGACCGTAAAAAAGACGCATTGTAGCGGTCCTTCCATCACGTCAATGTTTGGTCTGGGGACCCCGTGTTGCACGCAAAAGCCGCCAGAAGGCCAGAAGAGGGCATCCAAGCGCCATTGTCTCGGCAAACTACAAATATGGCCGAAGCTGTAGTCCAAAGATGAGTGTCTTGGTAAAAAACTACAAATATGGCCGAAGCTGTAGTCCAAAGATGAGTGGCACCATTTTTCCCCCAGAGGAGGCAGGTGTGCCAGCAGCTGAAAGCCATTTAGAAATCAGAAAGGCTCTCACCAGAAGCAACCACTCCTTAAAATAGTCAGTTGCAACGCTGCTCAGGTTCGGTTCGGTTCAAGTACTGCTCTAGGAGTTTACCAAGACAGTAGAGTTCAACTGTGTAAAGACCAGGGTGGCTGACGATGAGAGAACTTGTTATTGTGACCGTTTATTTGATAATTTGATTTGATGGTTTAATGTCAAAACCAGCCTGATAAGCCTTCAAATGTAAACCTAATTGCTGTTTGTGTTTTACCTTCTTCAAAGGTTTTTCACCTTGCAAACTTGCAATCTTGAAATCAGCTTGCAATCTTCCAATTGTCTTTTCAATGAGAAAAGAGACGATTAAGTCCAACATAAAAGAAGAAAAAGAAAGGAGAAATCTGTCTCATCATTGGAGTCAAAGAGTGAAGTCCCAGTGTAACTCCGGTCAACACAGCCAAAACCCCTTTTCAAGTTAGGGGGAGAACTCAAAAAACCAACATAACTTGACAGCCATATAAGGAATTTATCAGCCTGTGTAAACAGAGGTGGCCACAGGATGTCGCCATTTTGTGCCTCTTTTTTGGGTGAGAGATTTCCCCCCAATGTTGCCTCAAAATGGCACAAATAAATTATTTAATCGACTGCAAATATGTATGCTTTCCTCTTCAGAACTATTTGAATCATATTCATAACTGGATCGATGAGAAGGTTTCTTCAGCCGTCATCTGTACAAATGTGAAGGTTTCGGACGTTTCGCCTCCTATCCAAGAGGGTTCGTCAGCGAACTAAAGTTGACTGGTCGTATCGGCCCTATTTATATATCCCTAATGTCCAGACATGGTGGCGCCGGACACAGCTATGATAGGTCCCTACTCTCAGGTTGGGGGGGCAGAGGACCCCTCCCTGTGGCCCCACTGATTGTTCCTACATTCCTGACTAACGACTGGCCTATTACCCCCACTCCCACCTCACCTCATCAGCATAACGACCCTCATCAGCATTACGAAAGTTGCCTAACCTGTTTTGCCTAAGCAGGCTATTGTATGAACGATCCAAATTGAACCTCACCCCACCAGACCGGTTTAATGAAGGATTTTGTTGTTTTATAAGAATCGCTTCTTTTACCCCCCTTTCAAACCATCTATGTTCTTTCGCTAAGATTTTAACCTCATTGTCGTCAAATGAGTGGTTGCTAGCTTTTAGGTGCAAATGTACTGCCGATTGAGGTCCACTTATATTATCCCTGCGATGTTGATAAAGTCTTTTTTTTTTGAGAATTTGTTGAGTCTCCCCAATGTACTGCTCTTTACAATTTTCATTCTTACAATGTATGGAATAAACTACATTACTTTTTTTTCATTTGGTAGCCTATCTTTTGGATGCACTAATTTTTGCCTTAACGTGTTTATCGGTTTGAAATAAGTACGAATTTTATGTTGCCAAAGGACTCTTTGTAATTTTTCAGAAACTCCTGCAATGTACGGTACTGCTAGTCCTCTCCTTTTTGTATCTTGAGAATTATTGGTTTCATTCCCTATTCTTTCTTTCTGACATTTGTTGAATGACCACTGAGGGTACCCACAGTTAGTGAGTGCTCTCCTGATATGTTTTGACTCCTTTTCTCTACCTTCAGCCGTCATCTGTACAAATGTGAAGGTTTCGGACGTTTCGCCTCCTATCCAAGAGGGTTCGTCAGCGAACTAAAGTTGACTGGTCGTATCGGCCCTATTTATATATCCCTAATGTCCAGACATGGTGGCGCCGGACACAGCTATGATAGGTCCCTACTCTCAGGTTGGGGGGGCAGAGGACCCCTCCCTGTGGCCCCACTGATTGTTCCTACATTCCTGACTAACGACTGGCCTATTACCCTCACTCCCACCTCACCTCATCAGCATAACGACGCTCATCAGCATTACGAAAGTTGCCTAACCTGTTTTGCCTAAGCAGGCTATTGTATGAACGATCCAAATTGAACCTCACCCCACCAGACCGGTTTAATGAAGGATTTTGTTGTTTTATAAGAATCGCTTCTTTTACCCCCCTTTCAAACCATCTATGTTCTTTCGCTAAGATTTTAACCTCATTGTCGTCAAATGAGTGGTTGCTAGCTTTTAGGTGCAAATGTACTGCCGATTGAGGTCCACTTATATTATCCCTGCGATGTTGATAAAGTCTTTTTTTTTTGAGAATTTGTTGAGTCTCCCCAATGTACTGCTCTTTACAATTTTCATTCTTACAATGTATGGAATAAACTTTTACTTTTACTTTTACTTTTTTTTCATTTGGTATCTTTTGGATGCACTAATTTTTGCCTTAACGTGTTTATCGGTTTGAAATAAGTAGGAATTTTATGTTGCCAAAGGACTCTTTGTAATTTTTCAGAAACTCCTGCAATGTACGGTACTGCTAGTCCTCTCCTTTTTGTATCTTGAGAATTATTGGTTTCATTCCCTATTCTTTCTTTCTGACATTTGTTGAATGACCACTGAGGGTACCCACAGTTAGTGAGTGCTCTCCTGATATGTTTTGACTCCTTTTCTCTACCTTCAGTGCTAGTTGGTATTAGTTTAGCCCTATGCTGGAGGGTTCTGATAACTCCTAGTTTGTGTTGTAAAGGGTGGTTACAGTCAAAAAGTAAGTATTGGTCAGTGTGCGTAGCCTTCCTAAAGACTTCTGTTTTTAGCGCTCTGTCCTCTTTTATAATTACTTTACAATCCAAGAAGGCTAGTTGGTTCTCTTGAATGTCCTCACGAGTAAATTTAATGTTGAAGTCTACAGAGTTGAGGTGATCTGTGTTCTTTCTTTCTTAATTATGACAAAAGTATCGTCCACATATCTAAACCAGTGTCTAGGTTTTGTCCCTGGGAAGGATGTGAGGGCCTGTTTCTCCATCTCTTCCAGTTAGAGATTAGCCACTATGGGTGAAACTGGTGAGCCCATAGCACAACCATGAATTTGTTTATAAAATTTTGCAGAGGCAGATGATCTACGCATTAAAATATCAGCTCTTCTCAGTAGTGCCAAACTTCCTCCGTCCAACATAACATTAGAAGAGAGAAAGGCGTTAACGACTCTACAAAAAGACAAAAATATTACTATTTTGCCAACAGACAAGGGCAGATGCACAGTGCTTCTCAACACTGTTGAGATGTCCAGATGGCTGAAGAAACCTTCTCATCGATGGACCACTCCTGTACGACTGAGAGCTTACACAGACGTTCATAGCTGGATGTGTAACAAGAAAGCATATTCTCCGAATCTGAATCCATTGTTTTGATTCACTAGCAATGCAAGACGTCTTGGTTTAATGTCCGAAGTGTTATAAAGTCGTGCAATATCATGTCATTTTCCAAAATAGATGCACAGAACCTCAGCCCAGAAGAAAGATTCAAAAGAAGCTAACAACATATGTGACGCTACAAAACGTAAATTTACATTAAACCGTGACTGTAAAGTGTACGTGAGACTTATGAAAGGGGCTTAGTGGCTTGTAGGAAGCAATGCAAACGTTGCATTGTGCACCACAATGACAATCCACTACTGCAGCAAAATCTGCAGCCATGCACATTTACCGTAAATTAAGTAAGGTAGCATTTGTAGTTTGATTTAAAAACAACGTTATACTTCGTGACAATGTTTTATTTAATGTGGTTAGTTGTCTCATTGTGCTTCAAGTTGCGAAGAATGGGGCAGGTAACTTTTCAGTTATCTGCCCTGCTGTCCAGCTAACTTTTTGTCATGAGTTTCAGACACTGTTTTTACTATAATTTGGGCAAATTTGGCGGGCCGGATTAAAAAGCCTAACGGGCCGTATATGGCCCGCGGGCCGTAGTTTGCCCATGTCTGTTCTAAGCCATTGGGTATGATGCAAGTGTTACGGCCTCTGGGTGCTTTGTAAATTTTCAGAAAAAAATATCCGCTTTTCAGTCTGAGTTTTTGTCATGATCTGGTTGGCGACCAATGGGGGGCGCTGTCGGCCCCGCCTGCACCTGCACAGGTGCTGGTCGTCCCGATCAGATTGGCGAACAGCGGGTAGCGACGTCAGCCCTGTCGGCAGCCTCGCAGGTGCTGGTCGTTATAATCAATGACACTTAAAGGACACCTGGCACGATCATCCAGTGCCGATTCATTGTTTGTTTGCTGCTTGTTTGCTGCATGCATTGTGTACGTGTTTGTTTAACCTTGGCGGACTTTTACACTTGGTTTTCTTTTGCTACTTTGTATTTTTTCCATTCAGATCATTTTGATGTTTTACATTTTGTTACTGCTGACCTTTATTTTAATACAATTTGTCAAACAACCTCCTGCTCCCTCCTGCCTGCTTTTTGGGATCCGAACCCGCCATCACCACCTCGCAAAACGTGACAGAATGAATCGGCCAACTATCGGATCCCGCAGGTACATCGGACCCGTCTCATTTCCACTCCGTGCCTGACCATGCTACGTCCACGTTAGCGCAAGCCTCGTCGCGTTTGAATTGCGTCACTCGACGAGCCGCAACGTCCACGTAAACGTCCAGCCGAGACCTCCTTCCAGGTGGCCGTCCAGGGTGACACTGGGTGACTGGCATTGCACGCCCACGTCCAGCCACGCTGTCGTCGTGCATGACGAATTGAGTCTCATCCACGACGAGCCGTGCAACGTCCGCGTCAACGTCAGTCCGAGACCCCACTCACCACTGGATCCCGGAGCGGCTCTGGACCCGTCTCGTTCCCCCGGAGCCGGGCAGTTCACGCCCACGTCGGCGTCCGGCCGAGACCTGGTCCCATACGGCCGTACGGGGTGCCATTCTGCGCCTGGCAGTCGACGTCCACGCAGAGCCATGCGCCGTCGCGTGAACGTGCGAGAGGGATCGCACTCACGCCCACGACGATCCGTGCCGCGTCTTCGTCCACCCCAGGCCGAGTCCCGTTCCCATCAGGCCGCCGCCCGTCGTATGCTGGAGAGGCAGCGGTTGCCCTCTCCACCGACCGTTCCCTGGCGAGTGGACCTTTTGGGAGACTGTTGGGACTTCTGGAAGCAGCCCCTTGAAGGGGGGGTACTGTCATGATCTGGTTGGCGACCAATGGGGGGCGCTGTCGGCCCCGCCTGCACCTGCACAGGTGCTGGTCGTCCCGATCAGATTGGCGAACAGCGGGTAGCGACGTCAGCCCTGTCGGCAGCCTCGCAGGTGCTGGTCGTTATAATCAATGACACTTAAAGGACACCTTCATTGATTGCTGCTTGTTTGCTGCATGCATTGTGTACGTGTTTGTTTAACCTTGGCGGACTTTTACACTTGGTTTTCTTTTGCTACTTTGTATTTTTTCCATTCAGATCATTTTGATGTTTTACATTTTGTTACTGCTGACCTTTATTTTAATACAATTTGTCAAACAACCTCCTGCTCCCTCCTGCCTGCTTTTTGGGATCCGAACCCGCCATCACCACCTCGCAAAACGTGACAGTTTTCAAAGTGACCAACTTGTGCATGCGAAGTTCAGTCCCTTTGGGGAATTCTTGGTCGATGTTCGCGTGGCACTGAAGATTTGACGCTTTGAAATGCGCCAATGACGCCTGACATATAAGGCAAAATGGCTTGCCCTTGCGCTCAACAAAAAATAATAAACTCTCCCACTCTGTTAAAAACGTCATGTGTTCGTCTTCATATTATCGTTTTGCTGTGCATTTTTTTCATGCCATTATGAGAGCGAACTTGACGCAAATGAATTGTTTACGTTGTAAACAATTTGTGTCGAGTCTCTGACTGGTTGGTCACCCGTGGTTTATGACATAAATGATTGATTTTCATCTCACGCAGATGCGTGTTAACGTCACATCGCCAGCTTGATACCGTAATTTCACGACTATGAGGTGCACTTAAAATTCTTCACGACTCTCAGGTGCCCTTAAAAGTCTTAACTTTTCTCCAAAATGTGCAGCGCGCGCTATGGTCGCGAAATTACGATACATAGAGGATGAATGGCAGCGCCGGCGCCAAACATTTTTTACGCTTGTCATGTGGATGCCCCTTAAGAGTCGCATGAAATCAGCCAAAGAGCCGCATGCGGCTCGGGAGCCGCGGGTTGGCCAATGAAGTCTGCGCTCTTTTTGCTAACACTACAGTTTATAAAGGTGAGTATTTTCTCGCAATTTTCTTTCCTAGTATTCAGTGACAGCCATTTTTGATTTCTGACGAAAATCCGCCTGCATTCAATCGTTGATATTTGCTAATTCATATTTTGATTTATATTTTGAATATTTTCTTGTGTTTTGATTCTTGTTTAGAATTTCAAAAGCTTTCCAATGGTACCTTACTCGTTAAGAAGATCTGCCAAAAATTAAGAAAGTTATGATAGTTTAAATTGTAATAAAGAACTCGGTCACAGATGTTCATTTTTTAACAGGCAGAAAAAACCCTCATATTTCAAAAATTAAAAATTCCATTATTCTCTGATTGTCATAGAACGATAATCTGTACATCATTTGAAAGCTATTTAAATCCACTTTAATATCGTATTAGGACGCCTCCCTGGTGAGGTGTTCCGAGCATGCCCCACTGGCAAGAGACCACTATGTCTCCCAGCTGGCCTGGGAATACCCCAGGATCCGCCAGGACGAGCTAGAAGAAGTGGCTGGGGAGAGGGAAGTCTGGGCTTCCCTACTGAAGCTGCTGCCCCCGCGACCCGACCCCGGATAAGCGGCAGAAGGGACGGATGGATGGATGGATGGTATTAGAAAATGTGTGATGAATTATTATTGAAAAATGTTGTCACATCCCTACATAAGTGTATTCAAGAAGGTTGTCTGCGTGTAGTGCTTTTATTTTTAAATCTATCGCGCAACCACTTCCTTTCGAGCTCTGAGTGAATGAATTACACTAATTTCTGTCTGAGCGTACATCTGCTACGACCAGATCTATTTGCTGGTATTGAAAAGATTACCGGTAGATAATTCAGGCGCTGGGATCCAAGTTGTCGCTGTCACAGTGAGTGTGCCTGGCGTAAACATCAGTGGACTGGGGGGAAAAAACAAAAAATAATCAATTTGTCATTGTTTATCGGGAGTTGTTTTCAACAACGAAATAATATACTGTTTGCAAAATGCTTTTTGTAACTGGCATTGGTGAACATCCTGAACTGGCTCCTAATTTGACCATAGGCTGTTGGGTGTAACGGGTAAAGGCGTTTCGACTGAATAACTATGCGCATGCGCATTGTTTTCAGTCTCGCCGTTATATTCTTCGGCCCGAGCTGTCAACGGTAGTTCCCGTACGTCATTTCAAAGTACGTTCACAAACACTGCGCAGTTTGGTTTTGTCAGCGTCTCGCGCAACACAACCGTCGGGTTTTCTTGATTAGTTTCTGCATCCATTGTTTTTGGTGGGAGGAGCAGTTTCGCGAGGATTATTTCGGCGACAAGGCGCGAGGTTTGTGTGCTCTCATTCATTCTCCATCTCTCATCCAACCTCCCTCGACATCGCTGCTAATAAAGCGAGCTAACTGTTGTGCGTGTACGTAATGTATTTGTAAAAGCATAGTTTGGACCTATCATGTTAGATGGTCGGTTGATTTGCCTCGGGTTGTTCGCTGATTCGGTCAGTGTCGTTTTTGCGCGACATTTTAGAAGATACGACCGTACTGGACTGCTTTGCGCTCTTTCTAGCTGTTGTGGTGATGAAGGCGCATTGGCTGGAGAGGAGCAGGTGCTTCTGCAGAAAGCTTTCGTCTCGGAATAGTTTGGATGTCGCAGTTTTCACAGGCAGCTATGTTTGCCCCAATAATCTGTGTCCTTGGACCTCGAGGCTCTTAGGTCGTTTGGTTAATAGCTTGCTTACTCATTGAGCTGTGTAGAGATGCTGGGCCAACCGAGTATGCGCACACGATTGCGGGCCTGATTGTGGAATGTGCTGGTCACTCATTCACATCTGTGCTTCTAATCTAAAATAACATAATCCGCATCTCTCGCTTTACCATTTTCACTTGTTTGCCAGATTTCAGTGGGTGAACAAAAATCTTGTGTTTTTAAATTACAGAAAACACCCAGAATATTTGTATGTCAAGCAGTCCAATGCACACAAGGATAAGTTAAATGTTTAAAAGAAGAAAATGCAATTGTGGATACTGTTATTTAAAATTGCATGAAATGTCATTTTTAATGTATTGTTGCTCATGTCTCTTGCAGTATTTTGTGTTGAGAACATGTAAGATAAGTTTCAACATTGTACTTGTATCTGACGTGGACCAATCAGATGTCGCTTGAAATGCACATTGTCATCCATTCGAACAGTATCTAGGGACACTACTACCACTCAATACATTTTGAGGGATATGTAACCATACATTTTCTAATCAGTTTATCCTCACGTGTCGTGGTCTTGCTGGAGCCTATCCTCGCGGTCTTTGGCAGTAGGTGGGCTATACCCTAAACTGGTTGCCAGCCAATCACAGGGCACACATAGAAAAACAACCATTTATAAGATAAGGTAAGCAAACATTTATTAGTCTCACAACAGAGAAATTACCAATTCACAGCAGCAAAGTTATGAAGGGAAGAAATATGAAAACAAAATATAGGAGTTGCTTTAAAGTCAGCCACTTGCGCCACCATGTTGAAATAAAAATAACAAAATAATACAACACATAAGACACCACAAACGGTCACTCAATCATACCCACTTTTCTGCATCATCTGAAAACGTGCACACAAGTTTTCAAAATAAAGACAAAGCTGTAACATTACATTGACGAAAACAGTATGTCTCTCATCGCCTGTCCCACCGACTACTTCGTCGAACAAAGCGAGGCTGTGAAAAATGCTGCACCTTACAGCTGTCCAGTATCGACAGTCAATGGCGGGGGCATTCTTCCCAATCAAAAACAGTGCTGACATACCCAAAGCACCATCTGTCTTTGTGTCTTGGTGTTGTCATATGTTCTTTGTATTGTCATATTATTTATTTAGTTTTTTTGTTTTCTTTTGACTTGAAGATGGCGCCGCAAGAGTGGCCGCCGTTCCAGCAGTTCATGTATTTTGTTTTTCTACTGCTTTCATTCCTTTCATCTTCCTTCATAACTTTGCTGCTGTGAAATGTAAATTTCTCCACACTGCGAGACAAATAAAGGTAAATCCAATCCAATCTCCTCCTTGATGAATGTCATGACCAAATATATGCTGAAAAACAATCTAGATGCAGTCCACCCGACACAACAACAACACAAAGTGACAAAACAAAACACAAAAAGGCCCATGAGAGCACTTGCCAATGTCTGCCGACTCAGGCACCATCTTTAAATATTTTTTTCTCACAATCACACTCAGAGATAATTTGGAGTGCCCAATCAATTTGTCATGCATGTGGGATGAAAGCAGGTTACGCGGAGAAAATCCACGCAGGTATGGAAGAACATGCAAACCAGGAGTGGGGATTGAACCCGTGATCTCTGCACTGTGAGGTGGATGTGCTTACCAATTGTCCACCTTTCCACCCAATGGATTGATGGATGGGTGAACAGATGTGTGTTTTATCATAATTGCAAAGAATTTAATGAGCCTGTCTAGTTTGCTCGTTGAAAAAAGCATGTATTCTATTGGATACGTCATTTCTTTCTGTCCATATCAAACATCACAATGTGCAGCCCCCTGCTGTATTTTTGGGGAATATGAACAGCTTTTTTTTCTCTCAAAAAGATGGTCAGAAAGTACTGTTGTAGAAGTGTCACATTTCACATTAGTAATGGTTAATTAATAATTTTGTATGCAAATGAGACTAAAAACAATCTGTGCTGTGTACTGTATTGAACTGCGTTGAAGTTACTGTATTTCACCAAGAGAAATGCAATTCGTGAAGAGGCGAATGAAAGAATTGCTTGCATATGATTCTAACGTTTGAATGTTCTTGTGCCTGTATGGGAACAATTCCACGTTCCGGCATTCTCCTGCATGTAATGGGCGTTGGGTTCATTCAAGACTTTTTTTTCGTGTTCTCGGAAAATGTGTCATTGTTAGCAACGTTAAGAATATCAAAGGATGTAAGGGTAATGGCAAATTATGTATTTTGTGAACCAAACTAAAATCAATCAAGCAGTTCTGGACAAATCCAAATTAGACTGATTTAAGGGTTACGTTTTCCTCCAAAGACCAATTTTAGCATAATTCAGGGTTAAATTGTATCTAGAGCAGGGGTTGATCGCGATCTACTGGTCGATCGCGATCTACTGGTCGATCGCGATCTACTGGTCGATCGCGATCTACTGGTCGATCGCGGAGGTAGTACTGGTCGATCGCAGCGTGACAGTAAAAAAAACATTTGTCCGCCTATCAAACATCCCGTCACTTGATTGACATACAGGGCAACCATTCAGAACTGAATTTTTACCTTTAGGTCGCCATGCATGCGTAAACAACGGCGCTAAACGCAGCAAAATTTACAAGCTAGTCAGCGAATTACCTCAGATTTTAAGCCCTTGCTATAACATATGGTGATCAAAATGAGTGAGAAAGCGGGTCCAAATACCGTTCCACCATGAATGATGAACATTTGGAAATGTGCTTGAGGCTGGCTGTCAGCAGCTACTGTCCGGACTATGCATCCCTGGCTGATTCAATTCAGTGCAAGTCATCAAAGTAAACTCAGGTAATTACAAAAAAATCCATCCATCCATTTTCCGTACCGCTTATTCCTCATTAGGGTTGCGGGGGGTGCTGGAGCCCATCTCAGCTGTCTTTGGGCACGAGGCGGGGGACACCCTGAATTGGTTGCCAGCCAATCGCAGGGCACACAAAGACGAACAACAGTCACTTTCACACTCGCACCTAGGGACAATTTGGAGTTGTCAATCTGCCTGCCATGCATGTTTTTGGAGTGTGGGAGGAAACCGGAGGACCCGGAGAAAACCCACGCGGGTCCGGGGAGAACATGCAAACTCCACACAGGGAGGCCGAACCGGGACGCGAACCGGTGACCTCTGCACTGTGAAGCCGTTGTGCTAACCACTGAACTACCGAGCCGCCCATTACAAAAAAAATTAATAGTTATTTATTATGTTATGTATATGTAGTTATTATGTGTGTTGTGCAATATTGGCTTATTCAGTTATGCAAGGTACATCAACATACCTTGTACATACAAAGAATCCTTAAAACATTTGAAAATAATTATGTTTTGCATTTTTGTCGTGGGTAGATCATTTTGACTTGGTAGTTTTTATAAGTAGCTCGTATGCTGAAAAAGTGTGAGTACCCCTGATCTAGGGTAAGTGCTATTTAACATATATCATAGTGTTTGATTAACTCTGGCAGAGATGTAAATAATTAAGCTTTGCCTTTGCCCCTGCAGTCATCCAATTTCAGATCAGTCAGCAGTCAGCAATGAATATGTCTAATGCCATTGAAGATCAAAATAATTCAGGCATTTGAATGACTGAAAATTACCCAAATGCCCACTCCATCCAGTTGTTTTAATGGCAGTCAATGAAATGGATTGTTGCAAGGGAATTTGAAACAGTTGTGAATTGCGAGCCAGAGTGTGTTGTTTTGTCACCCACTCCACAATGAATCA
This sequence comes from Hippocampus bargibanti, assembly GCF_051943395.1. Lineage (NCBI taxonomy): Eukaryota > Metazoa > Chordata > Actinopteri > Syngnathiformes > Syngnathidae > Hippocampus > Hippocampus bargibanti. The sequence continues at coordinate 6,130,030 of NC_142743.1, read as the reverse complement.
TTAAAGGAGAGAAAGGTTCAATGTTAAATTTCTGGTTGCATGACTACTACTAAAAACGAGGGTACAATATTTGTTTATAGAAAAAATAGCTTCAACGCAAGTAAATAACTTAGGTGCAAAGTAAAGACTTTACTTTTTATTCACAATACAGTAGTCCTTTGCATTTTAGAGGTAATGTGTATCCTTTATGCCAGAGGTGTCAAAGTAATTTTTTGCCGCGGGCCACATATGTCACATCCTAATTGCCGTCAGGCAATCCCCTCGCTGCTCTCCGGGCTCACTCACCTGATTCCAATCCCTTTGATTGTGCTTTCTGGCTATAAAAGCCACCCGTTCCCGCGCGGTCCTCGCCAGTGTATTCTTTCATTCGCTACCCTGTCACCCAGCAGTACGCAGCTTGGTCCCGCTCGTCTGTTCGGTTGCCTTACCTTCTGTTTTTGCCCTGCGTGTCTCAGTAAACCTTTATTGAACTATACTGTCTCCATCGTTTATTTCTGATCCAAACCCTTCCTTTTTTTCGTCCGTCGAGTTCTGTCACCACTCCTTGAGCGGACGTGACATAATACACTGGCCAACTATGGATCTTGCCGATGGAGACAAGTTCATATCCGCCTTAGCCCATCAGGCGGAGCGTTCGAGCCAGCTGGCGCAAGCGGTCACGGAGCCCCGCCACACCGTGTCCTCGCTGGCTCAACGCCTACAGCAGGTTGCGACATGCCTCGCTACCCTACGGCCCCTTCCTCCCCCCTGTGAGTTCGCGAGCTCTCCCTACCGCACCCCTCACGCCACGCCGGCGAACCCGGCCGCTGTGCTCAATTCCTGATGCAGTGCTCATTGGTTTTTGAGCAAGAACCCTGCGCCTTTGTTAGCGATGAGGTTAAAACATAAGTTAATGTAGCTTTCATTACCAGCCTGCTCAAGGGCCAGGCTGAGTCCTGGGTGTTGGCCGTCCGGGAGTCCGAGCCCGAACTATCCGTTTCCTACATGGACTGTGTGGCCGGGCTTCACCAAGTGTTCCACCACTCGGTCACAGAGTGCGAGACTGAGGGACTCCTCCATGACTGTGTACAAGCAACGCGTTCGGCCGCTGAGTATTACATCGCATCCTGGCTGCCCGGAGTGGCTACAATGACCGGGCGCTGAGAGGAGTGTTTCGTCGCGGACTGAGCGCCGCTCTCAAGGACAAGTTGAACACTCGCGCCGCTGGCACCACCCTCAGCAAGAGGATCAATGTAGTCATCTGCCTGGACCATCGCCTCCGGGAGAGGCAGCGGGAGCAAGGCACCCAGCGGTCCAGCGAACCCTGAAGCAAGCAGCGGATGACCACGCCTGGCGGCTACAAGCAGGCGCGACGCCAGGAGGGGTCCCCAGAGCCGATGCAGATGGGGAGCGGAAGCTCCTGTAAGTCCCCGTCTAAACAGCGACAGCAGCGGCCATCGGAGGCGTCGAGGACGGCCCCGTCACGCGGTTGGAGTTGGACAGCAAATTAATTGGCCAGTCCAACTCCCAAGCTCTACGGGCGTTAGTGGATTCGGGGGCGGACGGGTGTCGACCCCCAACTGGCAGTGACATTGGGTTGCGGCATCGAGGAACTTAAAATCCCCAAGGAGATTCTTGACCTTGACGGCTGACTTTTAGCCAGGGTCACACGAATCAAACTCCGGCTGTCGGGCAACCATGTCGAACACCGCCGGTTTTTGCTCATGCCCTCCCGCAACGTGCCACTCGTGCTGGGCCTCCCTGGCTCAGCACCCATGACCCTTCCATATCGACGAGACCCCTCCCGTGGCGGCTCACCCAAAGAGATCTGTCTCGAGGGCGTGCCGCGTTGTTATCATGCTCTGCGGGAGGCATTCAGCAAAGACAACATGCAATCCCTGCCACCCCACCGAGCGTATGACTGCACCATAGAACTGCAGCCAGGGTCTCCACATTTCACACTTTACCACATTTCACACCTGGAACAAGAAGCCCTGCGCACATACATTGACTCTTCCCTCGCGGCGGGACTCATTTGACCGTTTTCCGCTCGGCACGGGGTTGTTCTTTATTGAAAAGAAAGATAAGTCTCTGTGTCCGTGTGTTGATTACCGGGGTCTGAACAACATCACCATCCGCAATAAATACCCTCCCCCTCATGGATACGGCCTTCGCGCCCCTCCAATTGGCCACCATATTCACCAAGCTGGATTTGCGTAGCGCCTACCATCTGGTTCGCATCAGAGAGGGGGACGAGTGGAAGACTGCATTCAAAACGCCCTTGGGGCATTTTGAATACCTGGTGATGCCGTTCGGACTCATCAACGCTCCCGCCGTATTTCAAAGCCTCATCAATGATGTGCTCAGGTACTTCCTCAACGTATTTGTCTGTGTGTATTTGGACGACATCCTGATCTTCTCTAAATCCGCAGAAGAACACGTCGGCAGCATGTCCAACGGGTCCTGGTGTGTCTCCTGCAAAACCGGCTCTACGTGAAGGCAGAGAAGTGCGAGTTCCACATCCGCTCTCTGTCTTTTCTAGGGGTTCGTTGTGGAGCAGGGGCAACTTCGGGCCGATCCCGCCAAGACCAAAGCGGTGGTAGAGTGGCCAACCCCCAAGACGCGCAAACAACTCCAGCGATTTTTGGGGTTTGCCAACTTCTACTGCCGCTTCATCCGCGGTTATAGTCAGAAGGCACTTCCCCCTAACCAATCTCACTTCCACCAAGGTTCCCATTAGGTGGACACCCGACGCGGAGGTGGCGTTTAACCGCCTCCGACGCGCCTTCACTAACCCTCCTGTCTTACGCCACCCCGACCCGGACCACGTGTTCGCGGTAGAAGTCGATGCATCGGAGTCCGGGGTGGCGGCGGTATTATCCCAATGCTCCCCGGCTGACCAGAAGCTCCACCCATGCGCCTTCTTCTCCCGCTGCCTCAGCCCTGCGGAAGCCAAATACGATGTGGGGAACCGGGAACTGCTGGCGGTCATCCTGCCGTTGCAGGAGTGGAGACACTGGCTCGACGGGGCCAGACACCCCTTCACCGTCTTCACCGATCATAAGAACCTGGCCGCCATTTCGAACCAAGAGACTTAATTTGCGGCAGGCCCGGTGGGCGCTGTTCCTGACCCGCTTCAACTTCACTCTCACCTACTGCCCAGGTTCGCAGAACACCAAGCCTGACACCCTATCTCGCATTCACGAGCCGGCAGAGAAGGAGGAGGTCATCGCCAACTTCCTGCCGGTGCAACACATCCTGGGCGCCCTTAGGTGGGAGATGGAGAAGAAGGTTCAGGAGGCCCAGGGTGGTAACCCGGTTCCCAAGGGTTGCCTGGTGGATCGCTTATTTGTCCGCCCGCACTACGTTCTGAGGTGCTGCACTGGGGACACGCCTCCAGGGTTGCTTGTCACCCTGGGGTCAACAGGATGATCCACCTCATCGCCCAGCGGTTCTGGTGGCCGGACTACAGGAGGGACGTCGCGGACTACGTGAAGGCATGCCCGGCCTGTGCCCGTGGGAAGGTCTCCCATCGACCCACGGCGGAACTTCTCCAGCCACTACCAGTCCCCTCCCGACTCTGGTCCCATATCTCCCTGGACTTCGTCACGGGCCTCCCCCCTTCCCGTGGCAACACGGTCGTCCTCACTGTGGTGGACCGCTTCTCCAAGTCGGCCCACTTCATTCCGTTAACCAGGTTGCCGTCCGCCATCGAGACGGCCCAGCTCCTGGTTAACCACGTTGTCCGTCTCCACGGGATTCCGGCGGACATCGTGTCGGACCGAGGGCCGCAGTTCGTGTCCAAGGTATGGAAAGGTTTGTGTCAGTCCATAGGGGCATCAGCGAGCTTGTCGTCTGGCTACCATCTCAATCCAACGGCCAGATGGAGCGCAAGAACCAGGATCTGGAAGAGGCTCTACGGTGCGTGTGCCTCCATCGTCCAGCGTCGTGGGCCCTCCACTTGCCATGGGTGGAATACGCGCATAACACCCTGGTCTCCTCAGCCACAGGTCGGTGCCCGTTCATTTCCGCCTGTGGTTATCAGCCGCCGCTGTTCCCCACTCAGGAGGGCCAGGCGGAGATCCCGTCTATCCAACACCACCTCAGACGGGCCCATCGAGTGTGGAAGGAGACCTGGGTGTTATGCGCGTATTCCACCCATGTCGCGCACCAACACATCGCGGATCGTCGTCGCCGCCAGGCATCGCTTTACCAGGTCGGGCAGGAGGTGTGGCTGCCCACGAGGGATCTCCGGTTGGCTGGGACATCGGTCAAACTGGGCCTACGGTTCGCGGCTCTCTTCCCCATCGAGGCCGTCCTCAGCCCGGTCTCCGTTAGGCTCCGGCTGCCACCCACAATGAAGATCCACCCGGTCTTCCACGTATCCCTCCTCAAGCCAGTGGAATCCAGGCCCCTAGCTCTGGCACCCGCCGCCCGTCCCCTCCCCGCATGGTGGACGGCTTTTGCCATGCGGAAGGAAGCCGGACTCAAAAGCCATAACATCAAACCTCACGTGCTCCATCCATCCACTGTTGCAATTTGAAACAAGCAACTAATGAAATCCACGCATTTTTTGGTTGTGCCCTTACTGGATACACGATGCATTAAAGGAAGACTGTTTTAGGAAGAAAATTAGCTATTTTTATCCAGGCAGAGAATGCTCAATATCCTGATGTAATGACATGCTATTTTTTTCTCTAACTATTTCCCAGCCCCGCTTCCGTGTATGCACGTTGTTTTGAGTGTTATATTTTCAGTGTTGTTACCCTCTCACATCACTCCCGGCTTTCTTCATTTCTCTTTAAAGATGAAGCTGGACAGGCGCTGGATGCGGCGAATGCTGTTCCTCTTTTTCCTGACTGTGGCAGTGGTAATGGCCCAAAAGCAGTCTGAAGTTGACCGATCGGATGTTAATGAAGAGATTGGCTTGGACGAAGAGGAAATGGAGCCTTTAGTCACCGAAGACAAGGAGGTGGAGGAGGAGGAGGACATTGAGGAAAATAAGGCAAAAGAAACAGACCAGAAAAATACAGACAGTGACAATGTGTCCTTCCAAGTGAGTAAAGATTAACTGGACATTCAGTGTGACTGGAGGAAATTAGAAAATTGCTTCTTTTTAAACCATGTGATTGATGTTGGCTTCCTAGGTAACATACGAGACTCCCATCCCCACTGGAGATGTGCACTTTGTTGAGACATTTGATGATGGCTCTCTCGACAGGTAATCAGAATCCAACTCAGAATTACCTTTATTGGCCATGTATGAAGAACACACAAGGAATTAGTCTCTGGTACAACACGCTGCACTAATATCATCATCAAAAAGACATGACAAATAAGTATGGAGGACACTAATAAAGGCTAATCTAATCTAATCTAATTCCCTAATATAAGTGGTACCTCTCAGGAACAACTGCGAGACACTGTGCAAAGTAGCGAGCAGACAGTGGTTCAGGTGAGTACAGAGCTGGAGGTACATTGATGATAACTGGATTCTGCTCCACAGGGTTGGGCTACATTGCAAAGAGGCACTATACAGTTCTATTTGGGTTATTGTTTACAGAGTTAATTGCTCAGGGGAAGAAGCTGTTTTAATGTCTGCTGGATTTGGTGCGCATGGATCGGTATCGCATACCTGAGGGGGGGTACCTGGAAAAGGTGGTGGGCAGGGTGCGAAGGTTCCAGTCGGATTTTCTGCTCCGTTGTCTTGATTCTTTCAGTGTGCAAGTTCTCGAGAGTTGGTAGGGCGGTAACGTCTCATCTGAATGCGAGCTGCGCTTTGGCTTTTGTTGTAAGGTGGCATATGAACCAAGATTTGTTTCCAAGATGCGGTGCGTTAACACGCAGCAGCTCCCCTCTCTCTCCCGTCAAATTGGCGTTTTCGTGTTTATTATGTTTGTTAAAGTCATTATAAGTGCCTTGCACGCGAGGTCCGAGAGGACAGTAATTTCATCTGTGCTGTATGTCATGCATATTAGAATATTTGACAATGAAGCTGACTTTGAAACTGTGGTCGGCATGTGCAGTTGTACTCATGCGATGACAGACCCCAAGGTTTTCTAAATCTGTGCACAACAGTTTCTGTTAGGGCAATTCGCTATACGAACACATTCTTAACATCTATTGTCACTTTGAATATCTCCACTTTTGTATACTTTTACTTTTGGTTTGATTGCAAGCTCCCACTTCTAGATAGTTTGTAGCTGACAGACACTTTTAAACAATAGCACCAGTAGCTGATAGGCTCTTTTGAAATGATGTCACACCTCTGAATGTATACATACCGGGGCGAGAAGTGGCTCTCTCTCTCTCTCTCTCTCTCTCTCTCTCTCTCTCTCTCTCTCTCTCTCTCTCTCTCTCTCTCTCTCTCTCTCTCTCTCTCTCTCTCTCTCTCTTCTCCCCTGCCTGCCTCTCTGAGTGGGCTGTCGCATTTTGTGCCATCCCAAAGACTAAAGAATCTTTTTGTTCTTACTTTTGATTCCTGCTTCATTAATAATAACCCTAACCGTTTCTACATAAAACGACAAACAGCCAAAAAGCGGAGCGTGTTCAAACTTACAACAGAGTTGAGGCTACGGCATTATCTGGAGGAGGTCTCGTAGTTCCTCATCTTTTGAAAAGGAACAACTTCATGGCATTCCCACGTTGAAAAGTAAGATGCCTGTTACACATTTTACAACAAAGGCTATTTTAAATCAGACTGTTATCCTAGTAGGTAGCTTGTAACGTAATGACATAGGAAAGGAAATGTGAGCGTCTGTCCTCATGCATGGCTGTGCATCAGAGAGAGAAAAGTGAACATGTTATGCTTTAACCCAATTGGAATTTGTTGGATTATTTTTATCGTTCGCCCTTGGTTCATTGCTTCGACGGGTGTAGATGGAGATCGATGGTTAAATCATCAGGGAGCCAGGTCTTGAACAGAAAGTTGATTTAATTGGGAGAGCACGGGGCATAGCGGTGTTGGCCGCGCGGAGGGAGCATGGAGAGAGAGAGAGAGAGACGAACGGGCTGCAGGAGTATTTATGCGGCGCATAGTAATGACGCGACAGGATGTGACGTAATGAAAATGCGACATTGTGTAAAGGAAGGCAAGATATGACGTATGAGGAAGTTCAAAATGTAAACAAAGACTACAGAGCGATGTTTAGAGATGTTTGTATGGCGAATTACCCTAACAGACTGATGGCGTGACACGTGACCAAGTTGACCAATGGCGCGACCGATGGCGTGTCACGTGACAAAGTCACACGGCCAAGTCGACCAATAGCGCGACCGATGGCGGCTCATGTGACCAAGTCGACCATTGGCGCGACCGATGGCGGCTCACGTAACAAGACACGTGACCAAGTTGACCAATGGCGCGACGGATATATCGATATAAACAACAAAAATGGCCGGCGGGAGATGAAAAGGAGCACCGTAATAACCGGATTATCGTAATAACCGGGTATCGTACTAAACGGTACTAATTATACATAAAAAGACTAGAAATGTGCAAGGGAAATGAAAATAGTATCGTAATAAGCGGTACTATCGATATAACCGATCAAAGACTATAACGAGATCTTTACTGTAATTACTTTTGATTCCTGGTTCATTACAGTAATGATACCCTAGGGCGTTTCTAACCATACATATCTCGACCAGTATTAGCATCGAAAAGTCGGAGCGTGTTCAAGACTTATCTACAGAGTTGAGGCTACGGCATTATCTGGAGTCCCGCTTGGTCTCGTATCCTCGATCTAAAACCAGAATCAAGCTGGAATCAGAACTTCATGTGATATCCAGATCCCGCGTCACAAGCCCTTGACAATACGTAAGATTACGCGCATAGTTACACATCCTTCTGGCCACAAAGGCTTCCACATTCATTCACCCAATCATAGCTGTTATGCTAGTAGGCACTCAGCCGTGTAAACGTCAACCGTGACATAGGAAAGGTCAGAATGAAGAGGCGTCTGTCCTCCATGCAGCTGCCCAACCGCTTCAGAGACCCGACTGAAAAGTGAACGGGTTTTGGCTTTAACCAGAATTGGAATTTGTTGGATTATTTTTATCGTTCGCCCTTGGTTCATTGCTTCGACGGGTGTAGATGGAGATCGATGGTTAAATCATCAGGGAGCCAGGTCTTGAACAGAAAGTTGATTTAATTGGGAGAGCACGGGGCATCGCGGTGTCGGCCGCGCGGAGGGAGCATGGAGAGAGAGAGAGAGACGAACGGGCTGGAGGAGTATTTATGCGGCGCGTAGTAATGACGCGACAGGATGTGACGTAATGAAAATGCGACATCGTGTAAAGGAAGGCAAGATATGATGTATGAGGAAGTTCAAAATGTAAACAAAGACTACAGAGCGATGTTTAGAGATGTTTGTTAGGCGAATTACCCTAACAGAATTATTCTGCAAAACTCTACAAAGGAAGGCCAGACCACAGATTTGAATTTACACACACATTCGGACATCATGTCGCTCTGTACTCAAACATATACCTAAATTAAGCACGAGACGTTGTCATTTATTGTTTGTTTGTGCTCTCCTTAGATGGCAGTTGTCAAAAACAGTGAAGGAAGATGCTGATGATGACATCGCCAAATATGATGGTTTGTTTCAATCTTCTCTTATTTTCTCGGGGGTCCCACAAAGCATGTAGCCATTTTCGCCTTGAATAATAAAAGGCCGCTGACTTGCAAACATGTGCTCAATGCAGGAAAGTGGGCTGTGGAGCAGCTGAAGGAGAACAAGATTCCTGGAGACCAAGGCTTGGTGCTCAAATCCCGTGCCAAACATCATGCCATTTCCGCTATGCTGTACAAACCTTTTGTCTTCCAGGATGAACCCCTTGTCGTACAGTCAGTACACACAAATGAATGCATATTTGGTATATTTGCTTTTCCGTGTTTATGCCCGTTTGGATTTATTGGTTTGTATGTATTCATAATTTGTTCATGAACAAAAATGTATTCCCACTGGGCAAAATGTTTGTCGTGTAATTGCTGTGTCGATGTGCTTTTGTTTGTCTAGGTATGAAGTTAATTTCCAAGATGGCATTGACTGTGGTGGGGCTTACATTAAAATGCTTTCAGACACCGGCGATGTCAACCTGGTGTGTAAACGTGTTGTCAAGCTTACATAAGATTGCCACAGTCAACTAATTGATGGCTTAGGTATACACACCACATAAAATCATGACGTGCAAAAATTCCACTCCAGTGCCAGGGTTTTTGTTGTCACTCAGGTTGCAGGACCCACAAAATATTGAGTTTTAGGACTACATAAACATTCAATGCAGCGTAATAAACCTTGGACTCTTCTTTCATCAGGAAAAGAGTTCATTCTTAAATTATATGGGTCTGGAGTTATCTGAGGTGCAAATGGTGGCAGCTGGACAAAATGCAAATGCTGCACCCTCGTGGAAGGGAAACAACATTGCCAGAGGTCTCACCATCGCTTTATCGGCACCCCCCGCAAGAAAAACAAAACCCGAGCAAATTCGAGAATAGCGCTCCATGTCATATTTTCAATTCCCGAATACATTCGGGGATGCCAATGAATTTGATGAGAATTGTTCCTGAACTCACTAAATGCCGGGGCTTTCAGGAACAATTCCATGACCGCACACCCTACTCCATCATGTTTGGACCCGACAAGTGCGGGGAGGACTACAAGCTGCACTTCATCTTCCGTCACAAGAATCCCTTGAACAAAGATTTAGAGGAAAAGCATGCCAAGCGAGCTGATGTGGACCTCAAGAAGTTCTACACTGACAAGAAGACTCACCTCTACACTTTGGGTATGGCAGCAGGTCGGCCACCAGCATGCAGGAAAGATAGTTGTGCCTACAAAGTCAATTATACATTTCAGTCTTCTGACATTTCTATTATCGGTGTGTGAAATAATGCCTGCCCGGACGCCCGGGACGTGCAACTTTTACATCGGGCATACAACTTACAAAACGTCTCCGCTGGGGAGGCTGACAATTTGTGCAAGAAAAAAAAATAAATCAAATCAAACGTTTGCTTTATTCCGATTTTGAAGTCTTCATTCGTTTTACAATTTGCATACTCGGCAGCCAATCAGAAGCCCGCATCGAATAACTTCGTGCTTCCGGACTTTCCCGAGCATTATAAGGTCGTGCATTTGCATATCATTTTGCAAAGTAGACACACAGAGAACTCAAGAAAATGGATAAGTGCCCCAGAAGAAAGATTCGTAAACGTACATTAAAAGCATCGTGGAAAGAGGAGTTCACCTGGCTTGTAGCAGACGACGAAACGCAAACATTGCATTGCGCAACATGCCGAACAGTGTATGGACAAACGACAACTGGAGCAAAGGATATTTACGATAAATTAAGCAAGGGAGCATTTGTGGTAGGTACATCAATCACTGAATTTTAAAGTCTTGTTCTGTTATATATTCAGATCTTTGCAACAATGATTTTTTTTTTGCGATTAGTCGTCTTATTGTGTTTAAAGTTGTTAAAAATGGGGCAGGCAACTTTATGTTGGGCAGGCAACTTTTCAGAATTGTCTGCCTCGTGTCCGCTAACTTTTTGTCATGAGTTTCAGACACTGCTAGTATGCATAAAATCCATCGTTTTTTTCACACTCCACCCCTTTAAATGTTGCTGTTGTAGAGTGCAAATTTCCCCATTGTGGGACTATTAAAGGCTTTCTGATTCTAAATTATCACTAATACGTGTCTTTACTGTTGCTCTGTTGCCAGTCCTGAACCCCGACAACAGCTATGAGATGTTCATTGACCAGTTCAGCGTGAGCCACGGCAACCTGCTGAATGACATGGTCCCTCCAGTCAACCCACCGAAAGAGATCGAAGATCCAAACGACTCCAAACCAGAGGACTGGGATGAAAGGGCCAAGATTCCCGACCCTGACGCTGTCAAGCCTGATGACTGGTGAACATCCACACTAGTAGAACCAACTTGGCGAGCAAACCGCCATGTTGCAATGTCCCCAAGTGACATTTTGTCATAAGAACGCCTTTGTGTCAGGGATGAGGATGCACCTGCAAAAATTGAAGATCCGGATGCGGTGCAGCCAGAGGGCTGGCTGGACGAGGAAACTGAATTCATCTCTGATCCAAAGTCTGAGAAACCAGAAGACTGGCAAGTAGATAGTGAACATGTTTCCAACAAACCCATAGAGTCAAGCCCAGCATATCTGCGCTTCGGCATTGAGTAATACATACACCTTTTTTCTTTTGCAAGATTGATCGTGCTTTCCAGTGAAAAAAAATACCTTGGAATGTAATCCTCTGGTATCACCTGGTGGCAATTTGTTGCTAGGAAAACAATTTGAAGGCAATTGAATTGAGGAGCTTCACTGAAACAAAAGGTGTCATTTGCCGCAATCATGTCAAAGTCAAAGTCAGCTTTATTGTCAAATATGCCAATATGCATGACATACAGCACAGATGAAGTTACTGTCCTCTCGGACCCACCATGCAAGGCACTTATAATGACTTTAACAAACATAATAAACATGAAAACAGCAATTTGCCGGGAGAGGGGAGCCACTGCGTGTTCACGCGCCGCCATCTTAGGAAAAACAAAAGAAAACAAAAATAACAAATATGACAACACAAAGACACAGTCATTCATTCTTCAGGACTTGCTGTACCCTCTTTGTGATGACATGAAGCAGTTCTAGATGAAAGAGGAGAGGATCAAAGCATCCATGTCAGCAGTGGATCAGGGACGTCATGGTGGAATTTGGACGTCTACTACAAGCTAAATGTTGAAAGCAAACACGAAGCTGTAGCATCCATTGACGAAAAGACATTGTCACACATCTCCTGTCCCACATAAATCCTCTTCAATTCCAAGCCGCGACAGTTCCACATACGCATCGGCGCTCTGCGCTGACGCTGCTTTCTTATCGCGGGCTCCTCAAGCCATGCATCCATCCAACCGCAGACTGTCCAACAGCACCGACCTTTCCGCTGAACAAAGCGGGGCTGTGAAGATGCTGCCCATTACAGGCGCAAAAAAAGCACAATGGCCCCTTTGGTGTCCAGCGATGACAGTCAAATGGCTCCGACATTCCTCCCATTCAAAAACAGTACTGGCATATTCATGCTGCCGAAAGGCGCAACCGCTCAGCACAGTCTCCTCCTTGATGATTGTCGTGGCCAAAAATGCTGAAAAACAATCTGTATACGTTCCACGTGACGCACAACAACATAAAGTGACAAACGAAAACACAATAACAAGACAAAAACAACAAAAAGCAAGGCTCATGAGAGCACTTGCTGATGGCTGCCTACTCAGGCGCCATCTTGGAAAAAAAAGTGTCACATAAGTCAAGTCAATTTTATTTAGATGGCACTACATCACATAATAGACTTCACCTGCCCGCGGGTGCCTAGTAGTAACAACGTCTACAGATCTTAACCCCACTGGAGGGTAAGACAAAAAAACATCTGGTTTGGATTGATAAACCTTGAGAAGGGGTCACAGATAGAGGAGAATGCCCCTGCGATCTTTAGCGTTTGGGCAGCATTCAAGAAGATATACGATCATCCAAATACAATATTAAGCAGAACAACGTAAAAGTCCATTTAAGAAAATGAACTCCCAATAAAAGACTCCTCCAGAGAGGTGGGGTGGTCATGACCAAACCTTTTGGGATAGGAGAACTACTATATGAAGCCTTATAGCTCTGTTGTGTGTAGGGATAAAGATATGGATGGAGAATGGGAGCCTCTGCAGATCCCCAACTCAGCATGTGAAAGTGCTCCAGGATGTGGGCCGTGGAAGCGCCCCATGATTAACAATCCTCAGTACAAGGGCAAGTGGAAAGCCCCACTGGTAGACAACCCCAACTATCAGGTAACCAACATCTGCCTGACTTTGCTTTATTTCCTGCAGGTTTGTTTTACAAAAGGTTTGCACATGCAAGAACAGGTACAGAATTGAGAGTTAGCAAAAATAGTTCTAGAAGCGACTGTTGCGTTCCGAACGAGGGATAGAAAGTCTCTCCTCGTAGGAATGTTCGCTGTATCCCCCAAAGTCACCGAGCGAGACAGGCGTTCCGTATAAGTGGTTTTAACGTCAAACCGTACCGAACGAACAAAAACAAACTAAGGGTGCTGGTCCCAAATACGGACCAGGAGAAATATGAATAAATAATAACCGAAATGAGAGTCGGAGGGCAAGAAAAGGAGCACCGTAATAACCGGATTATCGTAATAACCGGGTATCGTACTAAACGGTACTAATTATACATAAAAAGACTAGAAATGTGCAAGGGAAATGAAAATAGTATCGTAATAAGCGGTACTATCGATATAACCGATATCGATATAACGAGACTTTACTGTAATTAGAATTATTCTGGTTTTACAGTATGATACCCAGGGCGTGGCAAACCAGACATATCTCGACCAGTATTAGCATCGATCAGTCGCGTGTAGACTATCTACACTCGGGCCCAGGATTGGAGTCCCGCTTGGTCGAACCACCCGATCTAAAACCAGAATCAAGCTGGAATCAGAACCAGGTGATATCCAGATCCCGCGTCACAAGCCCTTCACAATACGTGGATTACGCGCATAGAAATCCTTCTGGCCACAAAGGATTCCACATTCATTCACCCAACATAGCAGCATGCTAGCGGCACTCACCCGTGAAAAGTCAACCGTGTGGTCAGGTCAGAATGAAGAGGCGCTTCCACCACGCACCCCCCAACCGCTTCGGACCCGACTGGCGCGGGTTTTGGCACCAGAAAGAATGTTGGATTATTTTTATCGTTCGCCCTTGGTTCATTGCTTCGACGGGTGTAGATGGAGATCGATGGTTAAATCATCAGGGAGCCAGGTCTTGAACAGAAAGTTCATTTAATTGGGAGCGCACGGGGCATCGCGGTGTCGGCCGCGCGGAGGGAGCATGGAGAGAGAGAGAGAGACGAACGGGCTGCAGGAGTATTTATGCGGCGCATAGTAATGACGCGACAGGATGTGACGTAATGAAAATGCGACATCGTGTAAAGGAAGGCAAGATATGACGTATGAGGAAGTTCAAAATGTAAACATAGACTACAGAGCGATGTTTAGAGATGTTTGTTAGGCGAATTACCCTAACAGAATTATTCTGCAAAACTCTAAAAAGGAAGGCCAGACCACAGATTTGAATTTACACACACATTCGGACATCATGTCGCTCTGTACTCAAACATATACCTAAATTAAGCACGAGACGTTGTCATTTATTGTTTGTTTGTGCTCTCCTTAGATGGCAGTTGTCAAAAACAGTGAAGGAAGATGCTGATGATGACATCGCCAAATATGATGGTTTGTTTCAATCTTCTCTTATTTTCTCGGGGGTCCCACAAAGCATGTAGCCATTTTCGCCTTGAATAATAAAAGGCCGCTGACTTGCAAACATGTGCTCAATGCAGGAAAGTGGGCTGTGGAGCAGCTGAAGGAGAACAAGATTCCTGGAGACCAAGGCTTGGTGCTCAAATCCCGTGCCAAACATCATGCCATTTCCGCTATGCTGTACAAACCTTTTGTCTTCCAGGATGAACCCCTTGTCGTACAGTCAGTACACACAAATGAATGCATATTTGGTATATTTGCTTTTCCGTGTTTATGCCCGTTTGGATTTATTGGTTTGTATGTATTCATAATTTGTTCATGAACAAAAATGTATTCCCACTGGGCAAAATGTTTGTCGTGTAATTGCTGTGTCGATGTGCTTTTGTTTGTCTAGGTATGAAGTTAATTTCCAAGATGGCATTGACTGTGGTGGGGCTTACATTAAAATGCTTTCAGACACCGGCGATGTCAACCTGGTGTGTAAACGTGTTGTCAAGCTTACATAAGATTGCCACAGTCAACTAATTGATGGCTTAGGTATACACACCACATAAAATCATGACGTGCAAAAATTCCACTCCAGTGCCAGGGTTTTTGTTGTCACTCAGGTTGCAGGACCCACAAAATATTGAGTTTTAGGACTACATAAACATTCAATGCAGCGTAATAAACCTTGGACTCTTCTTTCATCAGGAAAAGAGTTCATTCTTAAATTATATGGGTCTGGAGTTATCTGAGGTGCAAATGGTGGCAGCTGGACAAAATGCAAATGCTGCACCCTCGTGGAAGGGAAACAACATTGCCAGAGGTCTCACCATCGCTTTATCGGCACCCCCCGCAAGAAAAACAAAACCCGAGCAAATTCGAGAATAGCGCTCCATGTCATATTTTCAATTCCCGAATACATTCGGGGATGCCAATGAATTTGATGAGAATTGTTCCTGAACTCACTAAATGCCGGGGCTTTCAGGAACAATTCCATGACCGCACACCCTACTCCATCATGTTTGGACCCGACAAGTGCGGGGAGGACTACAAGCTGCACTTCATCTTCCGTCACAAGAATCCCTTGAACAAAGATTTTGAGGAAAAGCATGCCAAGCGAGCTGATGTGGACCTCAAGAAGTTCTACACTGACAAGAAGACTCACCTCTACACTTTGGGTATGGCAGCAGGTCGGCCACCAGCATGCAGGAAAGATAGTTGTGCCTACAAAGTCAATTATACATTTCAGTCTTCTGACATTTCTATTATCGGTGTGTGAAATAATGCCTGCCCGGACGCCCGGGACGTGCAACTTTTACATCGGGCATACAACTTACAAAACGTCTCCGCTGGGGAGGCTGACAATTTGTGCAAGAAAAAAAAAATAAATCAAATCAAACGTTTGCTTTATTCCGATTTTGGAGTCTTCATTCGTTTTACAATTTGCATACTCGGCAGCCAATCAGAAGCCCGCATCGAATAACTTCGTGCTTCCGGACTTTCCCGAGCATTATAAGGTCGTGCATTTGCATATCATTTTGCAAAGTAGACACACAGAGAACTCAAGAAAATGGATAAGTGCCCCAGAAGAAAGATTCGTAAACGTACATTAAAAGCATCGTGGAAAGAGGAGTTCACCTGGCTTGTAGCAGACGACGAAACGCAAACATTGCATTGCGCAACGTGCCGAACAGTGTATGGACAAACGACAACTGGAGCAAAGGATATTTACGATAAATTAAGCAAGGGAGCATTTGTGGTAGGTACATCAATCACTGAATTTTAAAGTCTTGTTCTATTATATATTCTGATTATCAATCTTTGCAACAATGATTTTTTTTTTTTTGCGATTAGTCGTCTTATTGTGTTTAAAGTTGTTAAAAATGGGGCAGGCAACTTTATGTTGGGCAGGCAACTTTTCAGAATTGTCTGCCTCGTGTCCGCTAACTTTTTGTCATGAGTTTCAGACACTGCTAGTATGCATAAAATCCATCGTTTTTTTCACACTCCACCCCTTTAAATGTTGCTGTTGTAGAGTGCAAATTTCCCCATTGTGGGACTATTAAAGGCTTTCTGATTCTAAATTATCACTAATACGTGTCTTTACTGTTGCTCTGTTGCCAGTCCTGAACCCCGACAACAGCTATGAGATGTTCATTGACCAGTTCAGCGTGAGCCGCGGCAACCTGCTGAATGACATGGTCCCTCCAGTCAACCCACCGAAAGAGATCGAAGATCCAAACGACTCCAAACCAGAGGACTGGGATGAAAGGGCCAAGATTCCCGACCCTGACGCTGTCAAGCCTGATGACTGGTGAACATCCACACTAGTAGAACCAACTTGGCGAGCAAACCGCCATGTTGCAATGTCCCCAAGTGACATTTTGTCATAAGAACGCCTTTGTGTCAGGGATGAGGATGCACCTGCAAAAATTGAAGATCCGGATGCGGTGCAGCCAGAGGGCTGGCTGGACGAGGAAACTGAATTCATCTCCGATCCAAAGTCTGAGAAACCAGAAGACTGGCAAGTAGATAGTGAACATGTTTCCAACAAACCCATAGAGTCAAGCCCAGCATATCTGCGCTTCGGCATTCAGTAATACATACACCTTTTTTCTTTTGCAAGATTGATCGTGCTTTCCAGTGAAAAAAATACCTTGTAATGTAATCCTCTGGTATCACCTGGTGGCAATTTGTTGCTAGGAAAACAATTTGAAGGCAATTGAATTGAGGAGCTTCACTGAAACAAAAGGTGTCATTTGCCGCAATCATGTCAAAGTCAAAGTCAGCTTTATTGTCAAATATGCCAATATGCATGACATACAGCACAGATGAAGTTACTGTCCTCTCGGACCCACCATGCAAGGCACTTATAATGACTTTAACAAACATAATAAACATGAAAACGGCAATTTGCCGGGAGAGGGGAGCCACTGCGTGTTCACGCGCCGCCATCTTAGGAAAAACAAAAGAAAACAAAAATAACAAATATGACAACACAAAGACACAGTCATTCATTCTTCAGGACTTGCTGTACCCTCTTTGTGATGACATGAAGCAGTTCTAGATGAAAGAGGAGAGGATCAAAGCATCCATGTCAGCAGTGGATCAGGGACGTCATGGTGGAATTTGGACGTCTACTACAAGCTAAATGTTGAAAGCAAACACGAAGCTGTAGCATCCATTGACGAAAAGACATTGTCACACATCTCCTGTCCCACATAAATCCTCTTCAATTCCAAGCCGCGACAGTTCCACATACGCATCGGCGCTCTGCGCTGACGCTGCTTTCTTATCGCGGGCTCCTCAAGCCATGCATCCATCCAACCGCAGACTGTCCAACAGCACCGACCTTTCCGCTGAACAAAGCGGGGCTGTGAAGATGCTGCCCATTACAGGCGCAAAAAAAGCACAATGGCCCCTTTGGTGTCCAGCGATGACAGTCAAATGGCTCCGACATTCCTCCCATTCAAAAACAGTACTGGCATATTCATGCTGCCAAAAGGCGCAACCGCTCAGCACAGTCTCCTCCTTGATGATTGTCGTGGCCAAAAATGCTGAAAAACAATCTGTATACGTTCCACGTGACGCACAACAACATAAAGTGACAAACGAAAACACAATAACAAGACAAAAACAACAAAAAGCAAGGCTCATGAGAGCACTTGCTGATGGCTGCCTACTCAGGCGCCATCTTGGAAAAAAAAGTGTCACATAAGTCAAGTCAATTTTATTTAGATGGCACTACATCACATAATAGACTTCACCTGCCCGCGGGTGCCTAGTAGTAACAACGTCTACAGATCTTAACCCCACTGGAGGGTAAGACAAAAAAACATCTGGTTTGGATTGATAAACCTTGAGAAGGGGTCACAGATAGAGGAGAATGCCCCTGCGATCTTTAGCGTTTGGGCAGCATTCAAGAAGATATACGATCATCCAAATACAATATTAAGCAGAACAACGTAAAAGTCCATTTAAGAAAATGAACTCCCAATAAAAGACTCCTCCAGAGAGGTGGGGTGGTCATGACCAAACCTTTTGGGATAGGAGAACTACTATATGAAGCCTTATAGCTCTGTTGTGTGTAGGGATAAAGATATGGATGGAGAATGGGAGCCTCTGCAGATCCCCAACTCAGCATGTGAAAGTGCTCCAGGGTGTGGGCCGTGGAAGCGCCCCATGATTAACAATCCTCAGTACAAGGGCAAGTGGAAAGCCCCACTGGTAGACAACCCCAACTATCAGGTAACCAACATCTGCCTGACTTTGCTTTATTTCCTGCATGTTTGTTTGACAAAAGGTTTGCACATGCAAGAACAGGTACAGAATTGAGAGTTAGCAAAAATAGTTCTAGAAGCGACTGTTGCGTT
Source organism: Hippocampus bargibanti (assembly GCF_051943395.1). Classification (NCBI taxonomy): domain Eukaryota; kingdom Metazoa; phylum Chordata; class Actinopteri; order Syngnathiformes; family Syngnathidae; genus Hippocampus; species Hippocampus bargibanti. The sequence goes on along the minus strand of NC_142743.1, from coordinate 6,111,354 downwards.
CCGAACGAGGGATAGAAAGTCTCTCCTCGTAGGAATGTTCGCTGTATCCCCCAAAGTCACCGAGCGAGACAGGCGTAAGTGGTTTTAACGTCAAACCGTACCGAACGAACAAAAACAAAGGGTGCTGGTCCCAAATACGGACCAGGAGAAATATGAATAAATAATAACCGAAATGAGAGTCGGAGGGCAAGGGGAGAACCTACCCTCTTCATCAACAAACGGATAGAAAGGACGTCAACATAAAAGTGCACCGAGGAAGTACTCCGACTAGAGAAAGCCAACTAGCGGAGGGGCCTCAGACCGCGACACACAAATACATGCGCAGCAGATAATATCCAACCTGGGCAATGGCAGTGGTGAGGCATGTCAATTCACCGGCGATCCAAAGACCGAATCTCTTCTTCTCTTCTTTTCCTTTCGGTTTTTACCTTCAAGGGGTTGCCACAGCGAATCAGTGTCCTCCATCTTCAGAGTTTTGATTCGCATGTTTGTTTTGGCCAAGCTTTTACGTTGGATGCCCTTCCTGACACAACCCTCTGTATTTATCCGGGTTTGGGACCAGCACAAGAAGACACTGGCCTATGTCCCCTTGTCACTACAGGACAAGCAAGTCTATGAACTTAATAAAGATGAAGATGCTCAGTAAAAGGCCCCCCAAACACAAATTTGTCATCGGCAAAACTATGCTCACCATTTGATAAACAATGATCTGATCTTACCGTGAAATGGGCATCTCCTTCCCTACAGTACATCACAAACAGATCCCGAGACCGAATGATACCCCTTAAATACCCGGTGACTCGATGAGTTGATTGGCAGCAGGTGTGTACAAGCAGGGAGGCGCAAACCCGCCATTTGCTGCCGAATCGAAATGTGACATCTAGTCTACAAACTGGGCGCTCGCGGAATTGTGTTTACAAAATGCAAGTCGTTTTGTGTGTTTTTTTTTACACTAATAACCGATTCGAAGGAGTAGATCCAAATGTAGCACACAGAATGTGACATTTCAAACCTGAGACAGTTTACGGTTGTTGATTTTTTTTTCATCTTTAAATACTGCGAAGCCAGCTGCAGGATGATCTGCCACGCTATTGCAATGTACTACCAAGTGATCATCAAATGGCGTGTGATCTCATGTGTAGAAGTGAATGTTCAAAAAACACCTGCTTCTAATGATCTGAATAAATCATTGTCTGCATGTCTATCTGAAGATCTTTTGTTTCATGTTGTTTATTCCAAAGGGGGCCTGGAAGCCACGTAAAGTTATGAACCCAGAATATTTTGAAGACCTGCAGCCATTTAAAATGACCCCTTTCAAAGCAGTGGGCTTAGAACTGTGGTCCATGACTTCCAACATCTACTTTGACAACTTCATTGTTACGTCCCGCAAGGAAGTTGCTGATCGCTGGGCCTCCGACAGCTGGGGTTTAAAGAAGCTTGTGGCCAGTGCTAACGAGGTTAGCGTTCACTCATGATATTAGAACAACAAGGACACGAAGTGTACTCTGTCCATTAAGAGGGTCCAAATTGTCCTCCTCCAGCCTGGGATTTTTGCCCAGTTGATGATTGCAGCAGAGGACCGTCCATGGCTCTGGGTGGTCTACATCCTCACGGTCGGTCTGCCAGTGGGACTTGTTGTGCTCTTCTGTTGGCCGAAGGTACAATGAACTATTTCAGTCAAACTTTGATGTTTATCTTCATGCGATTAACCCCCGCGACTCGAAATAAAAATTCTCACAGAAGCCAGATGACTATGTGTACAACAAAGTGGATGTGCCACTGGCTGACATAGAAGAAGATGAAGAAGACGAGGAGGAAGAGGCAGCAGCAAGTGCAAACAAGGATGATGAAGATATTGAGGCCTCAGATGCTGGAACACCTGCAGGTGAGACAGACACCTCGATTTATGATGCTTTTAATAATAGCGCCTTTCAAAACGCTGAAGGACACAAGTTAAGTTTTTCTGCGGGTGAGCAGCTTTTCCCATTTACTCAAACAGTGTACATTCAAACTACAGCAGAGGCTGAGATTGCTACAAATCTAAGAGGTGACCAACGAGAGGGGGATTGTGACATTGAGCGGCGTGGAAAAGAGGAAGAAGAGATGGAGGAAGAAGAGGAGGAAGAAGAAAGCAAAGCTACTGAGAGAACATTAGAAGAGGAGGAGGTAAGGGAAAGAAAATAGTTAATTGTGGTCTGCAATCCAGAAATCAGATTGAAAATCAATTGTTTGAAGTTGCCTTGATTTGAAAGCATCATTTGTATTGATGGACAGTCTATGTGACAGCATGGTGTCCATTATCCCTGTTTTATTTTACTCACCATGTCGTTTGTTCCAGCCCGAAGGAGGCAGTGACGCTGTCGAGGGCAACAAACAAGCCGTGAGGAAGAGAAGAGTACGAAAAGACTGAGGTTGAGGTGACAGCATCATCAACTGTCTCAATCTCCCCTGCAGGGACAACGTAGAAGCGACATCGTTCCTCCATGAGCTGGACCGAACGTGCATTTCCACCACAATCTCTTGGTAGCCTCCGGTATCCCGGGCTACCTTATTGTTCATCTTTTTGCGACAAACAAAATTAGAGCCGGTGCTCCTCCTCATATCGCCTTTCATATGCATTTTGACCCCTTTGTGCATTACTGCTTTTTTTCCTCCTGCAGTTAATCGTATGCTCAGAAATATTCATCATTCTTTCTTTTCCTTGTTTAACAATTGCAACAATGTGGTTGTCTTTCTTTCTACTCATCAATCTGTCTATTCAGAGTAAAGGGAGTATAAAGCATCTGGACCGTCAGCTTTCATATTCATTGCTTCCAAGAACACGTATAAGGACACAAAGTGCCCGCCTGGTCTTTCCCACTTGTGAGAGTTTAAACCAGAGACACCACAAAGTGTAGAAAGGAGACCTCAAAGGTGACTGTAAATTGTTTTATCCAAGCATTTACTTTTGTGTCTTTGTATTTACAATTTATAGATTGATATCTCTACTGTAGTTTGAAATGTCCTCGTAAAAATTGATGATTAACATGAAGACGTGCACAGAGCACCCCCATTAAGGCCATGAACTAGAACATTTCCCAGCTGTTTATTGAATCGAACACATAATCTTTTATCAATGTACAATTCAGGTAGCAACATATTCTTGCCTAATGGCTGGAGAATCATTAATTATGTAACGTATGAATATTGTGTGTGTGTACGTGTGTGTGTGTGTGTGATTCGAGCTCCAACTGCAAATGCTTTGCCAGTTCTGTGAGCATTTTTCACAAAAGGAATGCTTTTTTCGGCCACATTTACAACATGACCTTGGAAGACAAAGACCCTGTCCCTGAATCTGAAAAGCTTTTGTAAAATTCCTGCCAGACAGTGGCATCTACATACCCCCCCCCTGTTGACATCTGTTTGCAACATTAAAAATAAAATGAAATATTTAATATGAGAGAATCTGTCTCAGGTGTAGTCATTATTTAAGGATGTGACGAGCATACAATAAATCCAGAGTGAGCATAGAACTAAAGTTTTTATTAAAAACAATGTTTCAAAGTAACAGTGCATGTTATCATTTCACAAAGACGGTTCCTGCAGTGTACATTATTCTCAAATACTCTTCATACAACCTAAATATATCAAAATAATTTGAATAAATTACAACAGTTCCCTTTCATAAGTAGCATTTCTACCAACTGTTATGACATGAATAACTACTGTTCCGATCAAGCTAACATTCAACATGCATTTTATTGTTGATGCTATTTCAATTTCTCAAAAGGGACATGCCCTTCATTTTGCAATTCAAGGTGGAGACCAGCATCCATTTCCTGTCCTTGTCTGCGACAGAAGATCAATAGCACTCAAATGCACTTAACTGCTTTGGTGTAGAAAGCATTCTGATTTCTGCTTGTGTCGAGCGCTTTCCTACCTCAAATCATCATTACTTTTTTGTTTTGTATCATGACTGACAGAAGTTAGAATTCACGATAGATATGTCTTAACGAAAAGTCAACATGCCATTCTAACATACTGTACATGAACACTGTTTTGCTTGGCAATGGGGAAAAAACAGTCATGCAAAATATGGTCATGACTTGATGACAAAAACAGACATTAGAAATACGCTTCACCCCACTTTCACGAAGGCTAAGAGAAGCTGGGATTACATTATTTTAACAGAAAAACAGGTTGGTGACAAAGGTGCAAGGCACCGCAGACATACAGAAAACGTTATGTCTCTAAGTGAATCATGATCCTTTCATGGACTAATCTAGGCGCATGCCTCATCTCTAATAAATAGGCAGAGCAAAAACTTTAAACACCTGGCGATTGTCTATTTGTGTCTATCGTAATTTGCTCGTGTGTGGGGAGTTGCATGTACAATCGTCATGTTGTGAATGTTAATTCAAGTCTAAGCTCAACAATCATCTGCAATCCTTTTGCATCTATTCACAATTGACCTACACGTGGATTTTTTTGTGTGTATATGTATGCCTTGCACACAAAATTAGGGCTTCACACATCTGTCAATAATGTAGGTGCGATAATAACCCAAAACAAGTGCCTCGTGACAAAATAAAAGTGAATCAGCGCTGCCAGAACAGGTGATGAAGCATTTGGGCGCAGGGAGGTCTGGGGGAGGATGTTCCTTGCCTCCTTCATGTCTATCCTCACTTGCGTTTACTCTTGGTGTCCGTGGTCTGAAAGACGCTGGATGCAGACATGAGGTTCTCGATGTACTGACCCAGGACCTGGTTCTCCGACTTTAACTTCAGGTTTTCCTCTTTGACCGCATCCACCCGTGCTGACAGGTCTGCAGCAAACAGAGAAGCTGTCAATGTGATCATTTAAAAACATGAACATGGGAAGAGATTTACCAAAATAAATAAATAAAGGTGTTGCAGATTTATATTTTTCTGTTCCTTGTAAGAGTGAGAAATCATTAAATTTCATTTGAGCAGTTTTTTTCAGAACTTGTCGTTCTTCCCCTTGCTGTTGTGCTACATTTTCAGGATAAACATAGAATGTGTGATATTTCCATGTGAACTTAAAAGGTCTCCGGACCGACGTCTCCGGACAAGTTGTGTCCATAATTTATAAAATCGCTTCAAATGACTTCTACTGAGCATATTTTACAAAGATTCCACAGCATATAGCTATATTTTACGTTTTAAAACTCGCACTGAATATTCCGGAAGTCTTGTTTTTGAGTTGGTGACGAGTCCTCACCCTACGTCACTGAAGGAACGCCCCTGACCGAGAAAAGACATACCCTGCATCATCTCAATGCATTTTGGGGTACTTTGTTTGGTCTGAAAACTTCGTGTTGATCCGTGTTGATGGCGAAATTAGAAGGAAAACACGTAAATAACGCGATGGTGAATCATTTGTGTTCCGCCAAGACTTCTACAGTGTATTTAATGTTCGCTGACACAACTTCCCAGGAGACAATTTCCACTGAGCTTTGTCGCCATTTTCTGCCTTTTTTGGGTACTGTGAGTACTAAAGAGTTTGTCACGACATTTCTCTCCAGATGCATCAAAATGACCGGAATAAATTCTTTAATCGATTGCAAACACGTATGCTTTCCTCTTCAGAACTATATGAATTATATTCATAACTGGATGAGTAACAAGAAAGCATCTTTTCCAAATCTGAAGCCATTGTTTTGATTCTCGAGCAAGGCAAGGCGTATTGGCGTGACGTCACAAACTTTTGGCTTTTCCCTTCAAGGGGTCGCCACAGCAAATCAGTGTCCTTTCTGAAAATGCCCAATTCGCAGCTCAATTTTTTGCAGATTTTGGATACTTTAAGTCATTTTTATTGGTGTTTTACACTTGACTAAAAATATCAGCCTGCGTGTTTTGGGTATTTTAGATCCTATAAAACGTTTTTCTGATGTCAGTTAGGAAACAAAAAAAGTGATGTCGGTTGTCCTTTAAGCTTCATTCATATTCATATGAAGAGGAATTGCATGTAAACTGCTGTAGAGTTGACACATAAAGGTCCAGTTTCCCGTAGAAATCTTAAAAATAAACCAGTACGAGACGAAATGTCTCTCCTGCTAATCATATTGCTTCACGAGATGATGTTTAACTTGAAATTTACTTGCTTCAGACTCGTCTCTCTGACTCAAGTAATCAAGTGGTACAAAGCTGAGGACAAATCATGATTCAGCATCAGAAAAAAAAAAACACCCAATAAAACATAGAAATAAATAAACGAGACACCTGGATTGCGATTATGAATAAATATACTCTCTATCTCTCTCTATTTCTCTCTCTATCTATCTCTACCTACCTCTATCTCTACCTCTACCCTACCCTCTCTATCTCTACCCTCTATCTCTATCTTTCTACCTCTACCTCTCTATCTCCATCGCTATCTCTCGATCTCTATCTCTATCTTTCTATCTCTCTCTACCTATATCTATCTATTTCTCTCTATCTATCTCTCTCTATATCTCGCTCACTACTGACGATGGCACACTACTGACGATGTGTCCCAAATTCACAACCTCCCATCCCTGAGGCACAGCTCCCACACCACTCTCAACATCAAGGCTAATCTCATGTGAGGACCTTCCATTCCATTGGACAGAATACATCAATGGACAGAATAACTCTCACGTCCAGTGTCTCATCTATCCCTCTTCTCTCTATCTCTCTCTCTCTCTATCCCTCTCTGTCTATCTCTCTCTCTCTCTCTATATATATATATATATATATATATCTATCTATCTCTATCTCTCTCTCTAACTCTATCTATCTATCTATCTATCTATCTATCTATCTATCTATCTATCTATATCTATCTCTCTACCTACCTCTATCCCTCGACCTCTCTATCTCTCTACCTCTATCTCTACCTTTACCTCTACTCTACCCTCTATCTCTACCTCTCTATCTCTATCTCTATCTTTCTACCTCTACATCTCTATCTCTCGATCTCTATTTCTATCGCTATCTCTCAATCTCTATTTCTATCGCTATCTCTCAATCTCTATTTCTATCTCTCTCTCTCTCTCTCTCTCTCTCTCTCGATCTCTATTTCTCTCTCTCTCTCTCTCTCTCTCTCTCTTCTCTCTCTCTCTCTCTCAATCTCTCTCTTCTATCGCTATCTCTCAATCTATATTATCTATCTATATATATCTCTATATCTATATATATATATATATATATATATATATATATATATCGCTCACTACTGACGATGGCACACTACTGACGATGTGTCCCAAATTCACAACCTCCCATCCCTGGGGCACAGCTCCCACACCACTCTCAACATCAAGGCTAATCTCATGTGAGGACCACCCATTGGCACAAATGGACAGAATAACATCACGTCCAGTGTTTCATGATTCCTATTCTTCTGACAATTCAAAAAAAAGTTGTACTTAAAAAAAGGTTATTGATTTTATTTTGTATAAAATGTGCATTTTACGTTCCTGGAAAGCACAGTAGTGGTACCTTGGCTTTCGAACTTAATTGGTTCCCAGACAGAGTGTGTAAGGCGAACTGTGTATCCCAAAAATTAATTTCCCATAGGAAACCATTAAAATGAGAATAATCCGTTCCCAGGACCCCATAAAACATACTTTTCAACTAAATAAGCCATAAAACTGCACAAAATATACCTTATTTTTGATAATAAATGTGCTATAGTATTGTAATTAAAGAAATAAACTGTACGGTATAATAAAGTCGTTTTATTCACCTTTGTGATGGTCGTTGATGGGTTGATGGGATGTATGGCTTTTTGCAAAAAGGAGGTCTCGGTTATACATCTTGGAAGTTGTGATATTGCAACAGCAACATATGCAAGCAGACACACTAGAAACATCATTAATTCCCTTGCTTGTCGTTTCATTTCAAATTGAACTGATGGTGAGTGCGGGTTATTTGTGGCGCCTGATTGCAATCAACCTTGCAGTCTACACTCTGCCTTTGAACTATCAATAAAGTTGAAACAAGTCCAAATTTCACTGTTTTCTATCCATTTTCGCACTCTCTCTAGTCATCTGCCTATCTATTTACATATGCAGCTCTGTGTTTCTGTAACCCGCACCTTGGTGCTGCGTATGTCTCCTCCCTCCTCTACCACGGGTCTTGACCAATCACGCGCGGCTTTAACCGAAGACTGGGGGCGGGGAATAGAGGGGAAAAAAGTCGTATGTCAAGATTATATTCTCGTGAATTTAACGTTCGTAAGGTGAAAAGTTCCTTAGCTAAAGCTTTCATAAGCCGAGGTATCACTGTATAGGAGTTGTCGAAAAAACATTTAAGATTCAATTAAAGACAATCATAGAAACTCCTCAAAAGGAGCGCTTCAATACAGGTGCATGATCTCCACTAGGACCGGATATCGATGACCTGGGAAATATTGAAAGCCAACAACCCTTGGAAGGTATCCCAGATGATGATCATGTGGACAGTTCAGCATTTGCTGTTGAAGGACGCTTCATGGAAATGTGAAATCCCTCAATCCAGCCAATTACTCCAGAATAGTTCTCATATTCATCAAACTGCATTTTGTAAGGTGGTCTGGTCAATCAGCTGGGAACTTGATGCAATTCTTCAATTCACATACGGAATTACTTTGTTCTCTTTATGCACCATTTTGCACTGCAGTGTCGTGAGCAAGCACTGCATGAAAATGAAGACTACTATATTAGCTTCTCATGCCAGCTGACACATGCCAATGAGTTTTGTTTCATGTTTGACATTGTTTGTTTGTTCTTATACTTGGATTTGATGTACCTTTCAATCGTCTTGCAAAGAATAAATTTACATTTCACAGCAGCAAAGTTATGAAAGGAAGAAAAAAGGAAAGAAAGTAACAATATAAAAAATAAAAAGGAAGAAGTTATGTGTTGGGAACAACAATGACACAATGTTTAATACCATGATACTTCAAAATGTTGATTATGTCACCTTCCAGAGTATGCTGAAGTTCCAACACCTGATTTATGAGCCTTGTCTTCTCCTCCATCTCCACCTGGTTCTCCATGTCCCCTGAAAGACAATCAAGTCGCATCACCTCCACAAGACAAATTGGTAGTTTTCTTGGACGCAACGGCAACAAAGAGTACACATACCATCTATGTCGCAGTTCATGCTGAGATCGTTCTCTGGCTTAGTATACAGGGCTGCAGTTCTGTTGTCCACTGTAGCAGAATGACACAAACACATCCAAATAGGGATGGCGACCCAAAAAAAAATGTTCATTGTGACAACTGTTTCCCGTTAATTTGATTCCAAGGGAATCTGTTGTTTGCTTACTGATGCCATCTTATGCTAGCTTACTGATGAGCTTATTGATTGCTCTTTCCACAAAGTATCATTAACCTCACATGCAAGAAGTGTATTTTGGTTCTGAATTTTTGCCCCCCATGACATTAAGGAGGACTGTGCCAAATGTATTTTTTTAAATGTGGAGAAAAAAAGATCCACCTGCGACTGCCACACTTAAGTCGCAGGGGTTGTTGCAGCCCATCCCAGCTGCCTTTGGGCAGTCAGCAGGGGACACCCTGAACCGGTTGCTAGACAAATGCAGGGCGCACAAAAAACGAACAACCAGCCACGCTCACGCCGAGGGGAAATTTGGAGCGTTCAATCAATTTGCAATGCACATTCAACTTATTCCAAGTTTGATAATTCAGTGCAAGATACTTTTCTCCCATTAAGTAGTGATGGGACCGCTATTGGGGATTTTATTTAAAAAAACTAATTTTGTCTAGTTGCAAATTACCGTACTTGTTCCAGAAGGTAACTGAGTTTCCAACTTAGTCATTGCATTGGAAAAGAGGATAATAGGCAAGTAATTATGATTTTTTTTCCTATTACATTGGGGCCTTGGTTTACGAACACCTTGTCGTACGAAATTTTTGGTTTACGAACGCTAAATTTATTTAATTAAACCTTGGATTAACCACTACTTTTCGGGAGACACACCCATCACGGCTGGCGGAGTAGTCTTTGGCGGAAGAACACCAAAGCACACGACTGAACAGCGCCCCAGCCGGCCTACCTTTCCACACCCCTTTCTCTGAATGCACACGTCGATCGCCTCCAAGGATTTTTTTACAGATACTTTTGCTGTTATGGGACCGAAAAAGACCCCACCACAGGCTCGTGTTCAGCCAAAGAACACACAAAACAAAATTAGTGGAGGAGAAGAAGGAGATAATTGAAATACACGAACGAGGTGTGCGTCTGTCTGATTTAGCGGCCCAGTACAGATATGCTAAGCCCACCATTGCCACCATCCTTCGCAACACAAAAGCCATCAAAGGTGTGTCTGTTGCGAAAGGTGTTTCCATGCTGTCAAAGCAACGGTCTCGGGCCATCGAAGAAATTGAAAAATTTATGTTAATTTGGATTAACGAAAAGCAGCTATTCGGCGACAGCGTGATTAAAGAAATTATATGCGAGAAAGCACAGCTAATTCGCTCTGATATCGCCATGCCGCAACCTGGAAGTTTGGCGCTTATTGATGATTTTAAAGTCAGCAAGGGATGGTTCGAGAACTTTAAGCGCCGTACTGGGATTCACTGCATTACTCGTCATGGTGAAGCAGCCAGTTCTGACCGTAAAGCTGCTGAAGTCTACAAGGCATCATTCCTCGAACTAGTAAAAGAAGAAGGCTACGTTCCACAGCAAGTATTTAATGCAGATGAGACCGGCCTTTTCTGGAAAAAGATGCCGAACCGGACTTTCATAACACAAGAAGAGAAGTATGTCCAAGGGCATAAACCAATTAAAGATGGACTAACCCTCCTGTTTCATGCTAATGCCAGTGGTGACTGTGAGATCAAACCAATGTTGGTTTATCATTCAGAAACCCCAAGGGCCAGGTGGTTAAATCCAAGCTTCCTGTAATGTTGAAGTCCAACACCAAAGCTTGAGTCACTCGTCTCCTGTTTATAGACTGGATGCATGACGTTTTCGCTCCTTCAGTGAGGAAATATCTCGAGGAGAAAGGACTCCCTGTCGACTCCCTTGACAAGGCCACAGCGCATCCACCAAATTTGGAGGATGAACTTCAGGGTGATGTTAATTTCATCAAGGTGAAATTCCTCCCTCCCAACACAACCCCTCTGCTGCAGCCCATGGACCAGCAAGTCACCGCAAGCTTTAAAAAGCTTTACACAAAGGCTTTATTTACTAGATGCTTTCACGTGACTAATGACACGAACTATCCCTTAGGGATTATTGGAAAGACCATTTCAACGCGTATCATTGTGTTCAGCTAATAGAAAAGGCTTGGCATGATGTTACCCTCCGATCCTTGAAAGCAGCATGGAAGAATTTGTGGCCCGCATGTATCCTTGAGAGGGACTTTGAAGGATTTGATCCCCATGACGCTGTTGTTTTGGACGATATTGTTTCCATTGGACAGAACATGGGACTCGAAATGGATGCAGATGACATAGAGAAGCTTGTTGCTGACCATAATGAAGTCCTCAACACAGAGGATTTGATTAGCCTTCAAGAGGTTAAGCAGAAGCAAGCCATTCAGGAGTTGTCATCTGAGGGCGAGGAGGAGGAGATGGCTGCAGCATCAAGTGAGCGCATCAAGGAAATGTTGGCTAAGTGGAATGATGTGCAGTCTTTTATTGAACAGTTGCATCCAGAAAAGACTGTGGCTATGAGAATCATCAACATGATGATCAATAATGTGATGCTTCAGCTTTGTAAGACCTTACAAGTCAGAAAGCAACAGGTGTCAATTAAAAGGTTTTTAGTCAGCAAAAATGATAGTCTCCAAAGAAGAGAAGCCACACCAGAGGTTGAGTTACCAACAGTCCTTATGGAAGGTGACTCTCCTTCCATAAGCCATCAACGACCATCACAAAGGTAAATAAAACTTTATTATACAGTACAGTCTCCTCATCTCTCATCTCATTTTCCGTACCGCTTATTCCTCATTAGGGTCGCGGGGGTTGCTGGAGCCTATCTCAGCTGTCTTCGGGCACGAGGCGAGGGCCACCCTGAATTGGTTGCCAGCCAATCGCAGGGCACACAAAGACATACAACCGTCACTCTCACACTCACACCTAGGGACAATTTGGAGTGGTCAATCTGCCTGCCATGCATGTTTTTGGAGTGTAGGAGGAAACCGGAGGACCCGGAGAAAACCCACGCGGGTCCGGGGAGAACATGCAAACACCACACAGGAAGGCCGGACCGGGACGCGAACCGGCGACCTCTGCACTGTGAAGCCCGGTGTGCTAACCACTCGACTACCGGGCCGCCCAGTACAGTTTATTTCTTTAATTACAGTCCTTATGGAATGTGACTGTCTTTCCAAACAGCAATTTCCTCTGACCTCCAATGCCATTCCAGCAAACCATCAACGACCATCACAAAGGTAAATAAAATGTTATTATACAGCAGAGTTTATTTCTTTTATTACATCCTTATGGAATGTGACTCTCTTTCCAAACACCAATTCCCTCTGACCTCCAATGCCATTCCATCAAGCCATCAATGACCATCACAAATGTAAATAAAGTGACTTTATTATACAGTGCAGTGTATTTCTTTCATTACAATACAGTAGCACATTTATTATACATAGAATAAGGTATATTGTGTGTAGTTTTAAGGCTTATTTAGTTGAAAATTACATTTTACGGCGACCTGGGAACGGATTATTCTCATTGTAATGGTTTCCTATGGGAAATTAATTTTTGGGATACACACTTTTCGCCTTACACACTCTGCCTGGGAACCAATTAAGTTCGTCAGCCAAGGCCCCACTGTATGTTTTCTCTACAGTGTAAAATATGTTTGTAATCACTCTATGCATATTAAAAACCAATACTGTATATTTAACATTGGTCATTTAAGTCGACAGACTGCAACTTGTCATATTCATACAAATAAAAATGCATACAAATTTAATCCAGGACACGGTAATGCAACTTGGTCAATGGTCGGTGCAAACAGCCGTTTACACTTACATGCATCAAGGTCGATCGTCGTGATAAACTGGGAACTGACAGCTTGCATGAAAGTAGAATGAACCTAGACTCAGCCAATTGAGCAAAGGCGTGAATATTGACGCACGAGCAATTACATGCCAATGTAGCTCACTAGTGTTCACAGAAGTACACGCTGGTGATTGCCGTGCTCTGCCTCACACATACTGAATGTGGATCCAGCTGATCTTAATTTACTCAATGCCTTTTTTCCTTCGCCATTGACGTGTAGCTCATGCCTCCTTCCTCTTCGGTCGTTATTCTGAATTACACAGGATGTCTTTAAGGAGATCACAGAGCAGCCCAGCGTGTTGTTGCACAACATAGTTCAACACTGTTGGTCAGCAACTCTAAATGATGTCTCTTCTTCCTACGGGAAAATCCCATAAAAAAATGTGTGCTTGAAAATGTGATACACTTTGCTGCTGTGAATTTGGAATTTCTCCAATGTGAGACAAATCAGAATCAGAATCAGAATCAGAATCAGAATACCTTTATTCGTCCCGCAATGGGGAAATTTGCAGTCCACAGCAGCAATTGAAGAGGGATGGGGTTGGGGTGGGAGTGAAAGGATAGAAAACAAGATATTCTAAGCATAATAGATAAGCATAATTCTAAGCAAATAAAGGTTATCTCATCCTCGCATCTCAAACCAAGAACATTATAGCAAGAGTTCATTGAAAATGTTAATATTATTTAATCTGATTTGGAAATCAATGTGGATTTTTTTGGTGAATACACATACACACGGTTGCGAAATCCCCAAGCGTTGCTTGGTTGCATCGTTTGTGTGATGGTCGAGGATACCGCACCCTGCTAGTTGTTTCATCTGACTCTCTTGGATTTCCGGTCCTGTTATTGTATTGAAGCATATACATTACTGTCCTGCTTTTTAATCTACCTTCGCTCATTATCGATTAATAAACATGGTGATTGTACAATCAACATACTGGTTGGTTTGCGTGGTGCAATGTTTTTAAAACTCAAGCAACTCCACCGAGTGGGCAATATATAAACCTCAAGACTCTGAATGTTATATTATTAGTACTTTTGAAGTAATTTCGCATTTTGTAAACATTTTGGCTCATGACGACTTCTAAACCCCTTTGAGTTCATTTAAACTTGTAGGCCGTTATGAGTAAACGTCAAAAGTGACATCAGGAAAAAAAGAACACATGGGCATTCGAAGTATACAATGACACGGAATATATTCAATTTGACAATCATGGGCTGGTATAAGCAAGGCGGGGAGTCAGTATCCGATAATTGGCGAATCCAAATTAGCTTTGCTAGCTAACTAGCCCAAGCTACAAACAGCCATGAATAAAAACACAACGATGTAGCGTTTCGCTAACAACGCTGAAAGCTAAAGATGTAGTCCATATTCAAGCGCTAAAGGCTGAGCGCGCCTTACTTACGTATTTCACTCAACTACCCATCAATTTCTCTTAGCCGACTGGATGCAGCTAACCCGAGACGCTAACTTATGCAGCGAGCGTCTGTATATTGAAAATAAGAAGGGGGAAGCATCGTACAAAATCGTGTTATCGTGTTCCCACTCACCAAAATCAAGACTGTGCTCTCCGAAATACGGAGTGTTGTTGCAAACACCAACACACACGAACACGCACACGCTCCTACGATGACAACAACGGCCGAATGATGACGATTCCTCACCTCTGAATGTGTGAGCCAACACCGACTGACAGAGGGCGCCGTAACTATTTACTGTACTGTAGCCGTTGAGGAATGAGCACACACGGTGAATATGTGGAGACGTGTTTATTCCAACGGCTAACAAGTGGATCTGAACTGGACAGCAAAAGCAGTGCAATGCATGCAACATGAACTGCCCCCTCCCCTGCACCTGCTGGGTGAGATGCCTGGTCCGAGTGCCCGCCACACAGCCCCCCCCCCCCCCCAGAACAACCAGAAGGAAGGTCAAGGTGAAAATTTTGCAGGGGGCTTAACCAGCCTGCCCCAACGACTACGCAGTCCGTCATTAGGTGGTGTAGGTGATTCGGGCGAGACCTCAGTGGGGGAACGACACTCAACCCTGGCATGCCGCGGTGAGGCTGGAGGTTTCGGAGGGCGTCCGCGACGTGGGGCCTGGGCAGGCGAAACGTCCTCGCCTGCAACTAAATGAGCCGGTTTGAGCCTGTCTATTGAAATGCCCTCCCTCCGCCCACCCATATCGAGCACAAAACTCTTTTCACCGTGTCCGAGCACTCTAAACGGGCCGTCGTACGGCGGTCGGAGGGGAGAGCGGTGGGCATCGTGACGCACAAAGACGGGCTGACCTAAGAGCAGACGGAACAAATATTTTGGGGACGCAGTGGTGAATTGGTGCTGGAGTCAGGGGCTCTGCTGGCAAAAGGGGGAATGAAGGTGCACCCGAAGCTTCAGGCAGAAATTCACCAGGAACGCGGAGTGGTTGACCGAGCACTAACTCTGCGGGGGCGGCGTTAAGGTCTTCTTTCGGGGCCGAACGTAACCCGAGCAGGACCCACGGAAGCTGGTCGACCCAGTTACCGTCCGACAGCGCGGCCCGTAGCGCGGCTTTCAGTGACCGGTGGAAGCGTTCGCACATCCCGTTAGCCTGCGGGTGGTAGGCCATAGTGCGGTGTACCTGCACACCCAAGGACTGCGCCATGGCCGACCAGAGCTCGGACACAAACTGCGGGCCTCTGTCCGAAGTGATATCGGATGGCGTGCCGAAACGTGCGACCCAGGATGACAGAAATGCGCGAGCAATATCTGCCGAGGTCGTGGAGGACAGGGGGACTGCTTCCGGCCACCTAGTGGTTCGATCGACCATGGTGAGGAGATGTGTGCAACCCTGCGAAGGAGGGAGGGGCCCGACCAGATCCACATGGACGTGGTCAAATCTCCTGTCCGGAATTGGAAAAGTTTCCAGGTTTGCTCGGGTGTGCCTGTGGACTTTGGCGCGCTGACATGCCACGCATGCAGCTGCCCACTTCCTGACGTCCTTCCGTAACCCAGGCCAGACAAACTTGGCCCCAATAAGTTTGACTGACGCCCGGACGCCAGGGTGTGAGAGGGAATGAATAGAATTAAAAATTCACCGACGCCACTCCTGCGGAACCACGGGACGAGTGCGACCCGTAGACACATCGCAGAGGAGTGCGGGACCCCCTTCACACAGTGCCACCTTCTCAAGTTTCAGGGCTGTGGCTGCTGCCTTGAGTTCGTGGATGTCCGGATCCTCAGATTGGGCGGTGGCCATCTCTGAAAAATCCCCCCCGAGCTGGACTGGACACACAATCGCGCGTGACAAGCAATCGGCCACAGGGTTACATTTGCCGGCCCCGTGCTGAATGTCTGTTGTGAATTCAGAAATGGCCACCAAATGCCGTTGCTGTCGGGCCGACCACGGTTCAGTCACCTTTGACATGGCGAATGTGAGTGGTTTGTGATCCACATATGCGGTAAACCGGCGCCCCTCGAGGAGGAAACGAAAATGGCGCGTTGCAAGATAGAGTGCTAACAATTCTGTCGAAAACACTGTACTTGCGTTCGTTATCTTGCAGTTTCCGACTGAAAAATGCAAGGGGCTGCCATTCGTTCTCCACAAGCTGCTCAACCACCGCCCCTACGGCAACATCAGACGCGTCAGTAGTCAAAGCTACCTGTGCGGTTGAGATTGGGTGGACCAGAAGAGTTGCACCCGCAAGAGCTTCCTTGGCTCGTTGGAAGGATTGTGCTCGTTGCGGTGCCCACTCGACGGGGTCGTTAGCCTTCTTTTTTCTCAAGGCGCCGTAGAGGGGTTGTAGGAGGTCGGCTGCGTGAGGAAGAAACCGGTTGTAAAAATTGATCATTCCCAAAAACTCCTGCAGAGCCTTAACTGTGGCCGGGCGGGGGAAATCCACCACTGCTTGTACTTTGGTGGGTAAGGGGATGGCGCCCTGTGGAGAAATGCGATGCCCCAAGAAATCGATCTTGGACAGACCAAATTGGCACTTAACAGGGTTGACTATAAGGCCGTGCGAATCAAGGCGCTTGAAAACTTCGGTTAAGTGCGACAGGTGTTCCTCTGGTGAAGGGCTGGCCACAAGGATGTCGTCTAGATAGACAAATACAAAATCAAGACCTCGCGAGACTGAGTCCATCAGTCTCTGAAAGGTCTGTGCCGCCCCCTTCAGGCCAAAAGGCATACTGAGGAATTCAAAAAGGCCAAAAGGGGTTATTACTGCAGTTTTTGGCACATCTTCTGCCCGTACCGGAACCTGGTGATAACCGCGAACGAGGTCAACTTTGGAAAAGATCACGGCTCCGGCCAAACGTGCGGAAAAGTCCTGGATGTGCGGAATTGGGTAACGATCGTGTGTGGTTACATTATTAAGCCGACGAAAATCACCGCATGGCCGCCAAGAACCGTCACTTTTGGGGACCATGTGCAATGGTGAGGCCCACGGGCTGTTGGAACGCCTCACGATGCCCAAGCGCTCCATCGTCGCGAACTCCCCTTTCGCCATTGCCAATTTTGCCGCGTCGAGGCGACGAGCGCGGGCAAAAACTGGCGGGCCAACCGTGGGAATGAAATGCTCTACCCCGTGTTTAGTATCGGCATTGGAAAAGGCGGGTGTGGTTAACGACGGATAATCGGTCAGCAGGCATTCATAAACGTTACCCGATGTTAAATAATTTGCATGCGTTAACGCCCCGAGCCCTCCGGCCTCGCACGGAAAAGTGGCGAAAGAGATGGCGTCAATCAAACGACGGTTGGCAATGTCCACAAGAAGTCCGTGAGCACATAAAAAATCGGCGCCAATTATGGGAACTGTGGTCGCGGCAACAATAAAGTTCCACTTGAATTCCCGTCCGTGGAAACGCACAGTCACCGACCTGGAACTGAAGTTAGCGATGGGCGAGCCGTTAGCTGCGCACAAGGCAGGCCCGCATCCACCAGCCATCTTGTCCGCAGCGGTGGGCGTCAGCAGGCTTACTTGTGCCCCGCTGTCCACAAGGAAACGTCTTCCTAACGAGGAGTCCGTGACGAAAAGCATCTCGCTTTCGTTGCTGGCGCCCACGGCTGCTACTGGGTGTCGGGCGTTGAATTTTCCCGTCGTCTCGTAGGAGCAGGGGGGTGCGCAGCGTCAAGCCTTGGCGCCAAACCGCTGATGGAAATAGCAGGTGGCTTTCCCGCGCCGCTTCTGCGATCCCACTGCGGCCACGACGGTCGGATCAATTTGCACGGCTAACCGCCGTATCGCCAGAAGCGCTCGATCTGCTTCTTCCGCCAAGCCACGATAGTCGCCGGTGGCTAGGCACGTCGAGTTAGCGAGCACGGCGCGCACTTCGGGTGGTAGCTGGCGAAGGAAAATGTGGGGGAAAAGGAATCCGCCATCATCCGCATTTAACAGCGACAGCATTTTGTCCATTAGATCCACTGCTGTTCCGTCGCTGAGTCCGGGAAGCGAAAGAAGTCTGTCTGCTCTCTCGGAGGCC